>NC_091996.1:68448632-68531942 GCF_044704955.1 Pristiophorus japonicus
GGGGAGGGATGGGCGAGAAGGGGGGAGGGATGGGCGAGAAGGGGGGAGGGATGGGCGAGAAGGGGGGAGGGATGGGCGAGAAGGGGGGAGGGATGGGCGAGAAGGGGGGAGGGATGGGCGAGAAGGGGGGAGGGATGGGCGAGAAGGGGGGGGGGAGGGATGGGCGAGAAGGGGGGAGGGATGGGCGAGAAGGGGGGAGGGATGGGCGAGAAGGGGGGAGGGATGGGCGAGAAGGGGGGAGGGATGGGCGAGAAGGGGGGAGGGATGGGCGAGAAGGGGGGAGGGATGGGCGAGAAGGGGGGAGGGATGGGCGAGAAGGGGGGAGGGATGGGCGAGAAGGGGGGAGGGATGGGCGAGAAGGGGGGAGGGATGGGCGAGAAGGGGGGAGGGATGGGCGAGAAGGGGGGAGGGATGGGCGAGAAGGGGGGAGGGATGGGCGAGAAGGGGGGAGGGATGGGCGAGAAGGGGGGAGGGATGGGCGAGAAGGGGGGAGGGATGGGCGAGAAGGGGGGAGGGATGGGCGAGAAGGGGGGAGGGATGGGCGAGAAGGGGGGAGGGATGGGCGAGAAGGGGGGAGGGATGGGCGAGAAGGGGGGAGGGATGGGCGAGAAGGGGGGAGGGATGGGCGAGAAGGGGGGAGGGATGGGCGAGAAGGGGGGAGGGATGGGCGAGAAGGGGGGAGGGATGGGCGAGAAGGGGGGAGGGATGGGCGAGAAGGGGGGAGGGATGGGCGAGAAGGGGGGAGGGATGGGCGAGAAGGGGGGAGGGATGGGCGAGAAGGGGGGAGGGATGGGCGAGAAGGGGGGAGGGATGGGCGAGAAGGGGGGAGGGATGGGCGAGAAGGGGGGAGGGATGGGCGAGAAGGGGGGAGGGATGGGCGAGAAGGGGGGAGGGATGGGCGAGAAGGGGGGAGGGATGGGCGAGAAGGGGGGAGGGATGGGCGAGAAGGGGGGAGGGATGGGCGAGAAGGGGGGAGGGATGGGCGAGAAGGGGGGAGGGATGGGCGAGAAGGGGGAGGGATGGGCGAGAAGGGGCGAGGGATGGGCGAGAAGGGGGGAGGGATGGGCGAGAAGGGGGAGGGATGGGCGAGAAGGGGGGAGGGATGGGCGAGGAAGGGGGGAGGGATGGGCGAGAAGGGGGGAGGGATGGGCGAGAAGGGGGAAGGGATGGGGGGGAAAGGGGAAGGGATGGGGGGGAAAGGGGATGGGGGGGGAAAGGAGATGGGGGGGGGGGAGAAGGAGATGGGGGGGGGGAGAAGGAGATTGGGGGGGGGAGGAGATTGGGGTGGGGGGGGGAGAAGGAGATTGGGGGGGGGGAGAAGGAGATTGGGGGGGGGAAGAAGGAGATTGGGGGGGGGGAAGAAGGAGATTGGGGGGGGGGAAGAAGGAGATTGGGGGGGGGGAAGAAGGAGATTGGGGGGGGGAAGAAGGAGATTGGGGGGGGGAGAAGGAGATTGGGGGGGGGAGAAGGAGATTGGGGGGGGGAGAAGGAGATTGGGGGGGGGGGAGAAGGAGATTGGGGGGGGGGGAGAAGGAGATTGGGGGGGGAGAAGGAGATTGGGGGGGGAGAAGGAGATTGGGGGGGGAGAAGGAGATTGGGGGGGGAGAAGGAGATTGGGGGGGGAGAAGGAGATTGGGGGGGGAGAAGGAGATTGGGGGGGGAGAAGGAGATTGGGGGGGGAGAAGGAGATTGGGGGGGGAGAAGGAGATTGGGGGGGGGGAGAAGGAGATTGGGGGGGGGAGAAGGAGATTGGGGGGGGGGAGAAGGAGATTGGGGGGGGAGAAGGAGATTGGGGGGGGAGAAGGAGATTGGGGGGGGGAGAAGGAGATTGGGGGGGGGGGGGAGAAGGAGATTGGGGGGGGGGGAGAAGGAGATTGGGGGGGGGGGAGAAGGAGATTGGGGGGGGGGGGGAGAAGGAGATTGGGGGGGGGGGGGGGGAGAAGGAGATTGGGGGGGGGGGAAGAAGGAGATTGGGGGGGGGGGGAAGAAGGAGATTGGGGGGGGGGGAAGAAGGAGATTGGGTGGGGGGGGGAAGAAGGAGATTGGGGGGGGGGGGGGGGGGAAGAAGGAGATTGGGGGGGGGGGGGGGGAGGAAGGAGATTTGGGTGGGGGGGAGGAAGGAGATTTGGGTGGGGGGGAGGGAGGAGATTTGGGTGGGGGGGAGGAAGGAGATTTGGGTGGGGGGGGGGGGGGAAGGAGATTTGGGTGGGGGGGAGGAAGGAGATTTGGGTGGGGGGGGGGGGAGGAAGGAGATTTTGGTGGGGGGGAGGAAGGAGATTTGGGGGGGGGGGGGAGGGGGGGAGAGCAGGTGTCCGGTCCGGGGGGGGGGGGGGGGTGTCCGATCCGGGGGGGGGGGGGGGGGGGGGGGGGCGGAGCGGGTGTCCGGTCCGGAGGCGGGAAGCGGGAGTCGAGTCGGGTCGGGAGGAAGCAGGAGCTGGCCGTGGGAGGAGCCTTATTCACGCAGCCCCAGTGACGCCATTCGGCCAGGGCTAGGGGCTGCGTGCTTCGGGCCCCTCCCACAGTTTTGGGCGCCTGGAGCTACTGCACTTGCGTGCCCACTGTAGCGCGCATGTGCAGAGGTCCCAGCACTTTTTTCAGCGCAGGGACCTGGCTCCGCCCTACAGCTCCTGCTGCGCTGCGCCGAGGGCCAGAGGACCTGCAAGGAGGTGGAGAATACGGAGGTTTTTTTTAGGCGCACTTTGTGGCATGAAAAACGGGCATCCAGGTCGGGACTGCGCCGTTCTAGGCACGGCTCGAAACTTGTGCCCATACTGTCCCTTATCTCTTTAGTTGTCCATGGCTGGATTTTTTGGGGGGAAGTCGTGCTCTTGCCCCTCAGGGGTATAAATTGGTTCTGTATCAGGTTAAATTATTTTTTAAACATCTCCCACTGATCTTCTATCGTTTTACCCATTATCAGATTTGCCCAGTTTACTGTGGACAGTATCTGGCTCATCCCATTGAAGTCAACCGTACCTAAATCTAGAATCTTAGATGTTTCACGTTTCTCTCTTTCAAACATTACTTTGAACTTGATCATGTTATGATCGCTGTTGGATAAATGTTCACACACAGTTAGACTGTTAACAAAATCTGGCTCATTACTCATTACTAAATCTAATATGGCTTGCCCCCTGGTTGCCTCTAGGACATATTGTTGCAGAAAACTATCCCAGACACACAAGAAATTCACTCCCTTTCTGACAGGGACTAGTCTGATTTTCGCAATCTATATGGAAGTTAAATTCACAACAGGTCCGAGATGGAGGTGATGCAAGACTGCAGAAGGTTGCAGCCATCCACTTGAAGCAGCACCGCCTGTACTGTAGAGCTAACACCCAATATATTTAATAGAAGGGTGAACTTGCTGATATGTCCAATTCACTGATGCGATGCAGTCAAGAACAAGACAAATTAAAGTTAAAACAAGACAAAGGGAGCTTCGAAGAAAGTGAGTGTGTGTGTCAATGCAAAGGGATGGGGTAGAAAACTGAAGCAGTGAGTGCAGTGCAGATAAGAGCGATGGCCATGCACAAGATGCAATTTGAGGAGCAACAATGAGCTGAAACTTAAATTTGGCTGGGGCTGGTTAAAATATTCACACTGATTATATTTATTTTCAGAATGAGGTGTAGATGGTAAAATGAGAAACTGTTCTCACAACTCTGTGCCACAAATAACATGTGTTAGCCACAATCTCAGAAGCCCTATACTGCACGAGTGCGACACCCATTTACTACATCAGCCATCATAAGGGGTTTTTGAAACGACCCATTATAATTCTGTTTTCTCCCAGCACAACTCATTTACGCTGACAGCAACTACGCAGTTTCCACAGGAAAGCCCACACCCTCATCAAATAAATGTATGAACTTTGTACATGGTTATTGTGCTACAGGATTTGCAAGTGTTTATTTCCTGAAGTATAGAAGATTACAGGGAGAAGGCCAGCATCGCAAGAGAGGAGCGGGCGCAGGACGACAAAGGGCGGAGGCAGCTTGGAGCAGCGGCAGTTGGGAGGAGGCCAGCTACAGCAGGGACAGAAAGTAAACAAAGAAGTAAAAAGAAATCGAAGTGTGACATCACAGCCAAGCGGGTAAGTGATTGGCTGGTGGATTGGTGAGTATTTTATCTTTTTCTTTTCTTATCAGTCGGCAACCTTTGGCATTGTTGGCAAATTAAGTTACTTTAAGGGTTAAGTCATGGCAGGAGAGTCCAGACCTGCATTATGCTCCTCCTGTGCTATGTGGGGAATCAGGAACGTTTCCATGAACCCGGACTACTATGCGTACAGGAAGTGTGTCCAGCTGCAGCTCCTGACAGACTGCATTGCGGCACTGGAGCTGCGCATGGATTCACTCTGGAGCATCCCCGATGCTGAGGATGTCGTGAATAGCAGGTTTAGTGACTTGGTCACACCACAGGTAAAGGTTACACAGGCAGATAGGGAATGAGTGACCAGCAGGAAGAGCAGGGGAAGGAAGGTAGTGCAGGGGTCCTCTGCAGTCATCTCCCTCCAAAACAGATATACCGTTTTGGGTACAGTTGGGGGAGATGGCTCATCAGGGGAAGGCAGCAGCGGCCAAGTTAATGGCACCATGGGTGGCTCTGCTGCACAGGAGGGCAGGAAAAAGAGTGGGAGAGCTATAGTGGTAGGGGATTCTATTGTAAGGGAAATAGATTGACATTTCTGCGGCCGCAAACAAGATTCCAGGATGGTATGTTGCCTCCCTGGTGCAAGGGTCAAGGATGTCTCGGAGTTGCTGCAGGGCATTCTGGAGGGGGGAGGGTGAACAGACAGCTGTTGTGGTGCATATAGATAAAAAAATGGGATGAGGTCCTACAAGCTGAATTTAGGGAGCTATGAGTTAAATTAAAAAGTAGGACCTCAAAGGGTAGTAATCTCAGGATTGCTACTAGTGCCACGTGCTAGTCGGAATAGGAATAGCAGGATAATTCAGATGAATACGTGGCTTAAGGGAGGGATTCAAATTCCTGGGACATTGGAACCGGTTCTGGGGGAGATGGGACCAGTACAAACCGGACGGTCTGCACCTGGGCAGGACTGGAACCGATGTCCTCGGTGGAGTGTTTGCTAGTGCTGTTGTGGAGGGTTTAAACCAATATGGGAGGGGGATGGGAGTTTACGCAGGGAGGCAGAGAGAAGTAAAAAGAGGGCAAAAGCAAAAGGTACGAAGGAGAAAAACAAGAGTGGAGGGTAGAGAAATCAAGGGCAAAAATCAAAAAGGGCCACATTTCAACATAATTCTAAAAGGACAGAGAGTGTTAAAAAAAAAAGCCTGAAGGCTCCGAGTCTCAATGCGAGGAGCATTCGTAATAAAGTGGATGAATTAACTGCGCAGAAAGCTGTTAACGGATATGATGTAATTGGGATTACGGAGACATGGCTCCAGGGTAACCAAGGCAGGGAACTCAACATCCAGGGGTATTCAATATTCAGGAAGGATAGACAGAAAGGAAAAGTGGTGGGGTAGCATTACTGGTTAGAGATCAACGCAATAGTAAGGAAGGACATTAGCTTGGATGATGTGGAATCTATACGGGTAAAGCTGAGGAACACCAAAGGGCAGAAAACGTTAGTGGGAGTTGTGTACAGACCACCAAACAGTAGTAGGGAGGTTGGGGATGGCATCAAACAGGAAATTAGGGACGAGTGCAATAAGGATACAGCAGTTATCGTGGGTGATTTTAATCTACATATAGGTTGGGCTAACCAAACTGGTAGCAATACTATGGAGGAGGATTTCCTGGAGTGTATAAGGGAAGGTTTTCTCGACCAATATGTCGAGGAACCAACTAGAAAGCAGGCCATCCTAGACTGGGTCTTGTGTAATGAGAGAGGATTAATTAGCAATCTGGTCGTGCGAGGCCCCCTGGGGAAGAGTGACCATAATATGGTAGAATTCTTCATTAAGATGGAGAGTGACACAATTAATTCAGAGACTAGGGCCCTAAACTTAAAGAAAGGTAACTCCGATGGTATGAGACGTGAATTGGCTAGGATAGACTGGCAAATGATACTTAAAGGGCTGATGGTGGATAGGCAATGGCAGACATTTAAAGATCACATGGATGAATTACAACAATTGTACATCCCTGTCTGGCGTAAAAAATAAAAAGGGGAAGGTGGCTCAACCGTGGCTAACAAGGGAAATTAAGGATAGTGTTAAATCCAAGGAAGAGGCATATAAATTGGCCAGCAAACCTGAGGACTGGGAGAAATTTAGAATCCAGGAGAGGAGGACAAAGAAGTAGGGAGGTGTTACTGCAGTTGTACAGGGCCTTAGTGAGGCCTCACCTGGAATATTGTGTTCCATTTTGGTCTTCTCGTCTGAGGAAGGACGTTCTTGCTATTGAAGTAGTGCAGCGAAGGTTCACCAGACTGATTCCAGAGATGGCTGGGCTGTCATATGAGGAGAGACTGGATCAACTGGGCCTTTATTCACTGGAGTTTAGAAGGATGAGAGGGGATCTCATAGAAACATATAAGATTCTGAAGGGACTGGACAGGTTAGATGCGGGAAGATGTTGGGGAAGTCCAGAACCAGGGGACATAGTCTTAGGATAAGGGATAGGCCATTTAGGACCGAGATGAGGAGAAACTTCTTCACTCAGAGATGTTAACCTGTGGAATTCCCTGCCGCAGAGAGTTGTTGATGCCAGTTCACTGGATATATTCAAGAGGGAGTTAGATATGGCTCTTACGGTTAAGGGGATCAAGGGGTATGGAGAGAAAGCAGGAAAGGGGTACTGAAGGAATGATCAGCCATGATCTTATTGAATGGCGGTGCAGGCTCTAAGGGCCGAATGACCGAATCCTGCACCTATTTTTCTATGTTTCTATGTTTAATTAGGAGGGGGAAAATAGAATATAAGACTAAGCTTGCAGGGAACATAAAAACTGACTGCAAAAGCTTCTATAGATCTGTGAAGGGAAAAAGATTAGTGAAGACAAATGTAGGTCCCTTGCAGTCAGAATCAGGTGAATTTATAATGGGGAACAAAGAAATGGCAGAACAATTGAACAAATACTTTGGTTCTGTCAACACTAAGGAAGATACAAATAACCTTCCGGAAATACTAGGGGACCGAGGGTCTAGCGAGAAGGAGGAACTGAAGGTAATCCTTATTAGTCCGGAAATTGTGTTAGGGAAATTGATGGGATTGAAGGCCGATAAATCCCCAGGGCCTGATAGTCTGCATCCCAGAGTACTTAAGAAAATGGCCCTAGAAATAGTGGATACATTGGTGGTCATTTTCCAACATTCTATAGACTCTGGATCGGAGGGTAGCTAATGTAACACCAATTTTTAAAAAAAGGAGGGAAGAGAGAAAATAGGGAATTATAGACCGGTTAGCCGGACATCGGTAATGGGGAAAATGTTGGAATCAATTATTAAGGATGCAAGAGCAGCGCATTTGGAAAGCAGTGACAGGATCGGTCCCAAATCAGCATGGATTTATGAAAGGGAAATCATGCTTGACAAATCTTCTAGAATTTTTTGAGGATGTAACTAGTAGAGTGGACAAGGGAGAACCAGTGGATGTGGTGTATTTGGACTTTCAAAAGGCTTTTGATAAAATCTAACACGAGATTAGTGTGCAAAGTTAAAGCACATGGTATTGGGGGTAATGTATTGACGTGGATAGGGAAGTGGTTGGCAGACAGGAAGCAAAGAGTAGGAATAAACTGGTCCTTTTCAGAATGGCAGGCAGTGACTAGTGGGGTGCCGCAGGGCTCAGTGCTGGGACCCCAGCTCTTTACAATATACATTAATGATTTAGACGAAGGAATTGAATGTAATATCTCCAAGTTTGCAGATGACACTAAGCTGGGTGGCAATGTGAGCTGTGAGGAGGATGCTAAGAGGCTGCAGGGTGACTTGGACAAGTTAGGTGAGTGGGCAAATGCATGGCAGATGCAGTATAATGTAGATAAATGTGAGGTTATCCACTTTGGTGGCAAAAACAGGAAGGCAGATTATCTGAATGTGACAGATTAGGAAAAGGGGAGGTGCAATGAGACCTGGGTGTCATGGTACATCAGTCATTGAAAGTTGGCATGCAGGTAAAGCAGATGGTGAAGGCAGCAAATGGCATGTTGGCCTTCATAGCGAGAGGATTTGAGTACAGGAGCAGGGAGGTCTTACTGCAGTTGTACAGGGCCTTGGTGAGGCCACACCTTGAATATTGTGTACAGTTCTGGTATCCTAATCTGAGGAAGGATATTCTTGCTATTGAAGGAGTGCAGCGAAGGTTCACCAGACTGATTCCCGAGACGGCAGGACTGACATATGAAGAAAGACTGGATCGACTAGGCTTATATTCACTGGAATTGAGAAGAATGAGAGGATTCTCATAGAAACATATAAAATTCTGACGGGATTGGACAGGTTAGATGCAGGAAGAATGTTCTCGATGTTGGGGAAGCCCAGAACCAGGGGTCACAGTCTAAGGATAAGGGGTAAGCCATTTAGGACTGAAATGAGGAGAAACTTCTTCACTCAGAATTGTGAACCTGTGGAATTCTCTACCACAGAAAGTTGTTGAGGCCAGTTCATTAGATATATTCAAAAGGGCTAAAGGGATCAAGAGGTATGGAGAGAAAGCAGGAATGGGGTGCTAAAGTTGCATGATCAGCCATGATCATATTGAATGGTGTTGCAGGCTCGAAGGGCCAAATGGCCTACTCCTGAACCTATTTTCTATGTTTCTATGTTACTATGATCTGATTGAGGAGTTTAAAATGTTAAAAAGATTCAATAGGGTAGATCGAGAGAAACAATTTCATGACGGGTTGCAAAATCAAGACTGAAGTGATATATTCTTAAAATTAATGTCAGGCCATTTAGGAGGGAAATAAAGAAGCACCTTTTTACAAAGGATAGTAGACATCTGGAATTCTTTCTTCCTCATCACCCCACCTCCTCCCTCAAACACTGTGGATGCTAGGGAATAATTGGAGCTCTCAAGACTGAGATTGATTGATTTTTTTTTAAGTAAGGATATCAGGGATATGGAACCAAGGCAGGAAAATGGAGTTGAGGTTCAGATCAACATTGATCTAATTGAATGGCGGAGAAAACTTGAAGGACTGAATGGTCTCCTGTCCGTGTTGTTTTGAACTAGAAGACACAGGGAATGCCCACACGTATCCAAATGCTTTGACTGAAAACATCACACCGACAGACTGCATGGTTCAGGTTAATACTATAAACCGAATTTGTTGAGACCGACATTTATACAATTGCTAGATTAACAGAAATACTGTATTTAAATTGCACCAACACTTTAAATCATTTCCTGCAAATAAAATAAAGCATTTTAGAAATTCTTTGACTTCTTTTACTATTTCTTAAATGAAAGTAAAGTGGGTGCTTCAGCGCCACACGATTACACTTCATCAATGTCATGTGGAAATACAATTAAAATGAACATATTTGAGATGAACCAATAGTTGGTTTTATTATTCCCAGACTGACAAGGGTCCTCGGCATGGAGCTGTCAATCAAGTGAGAACTGGAACAAAAGCAGAGCATCTGGAAGATGGCACCATATGAATCAATCACACCCTTGCAGCTCTAATTGATACCTTAACTAGGTATAATCAGGCTAGCTCTCTGAACCCCGATTGATTTACAAATCAAAACACAGGGCCAGGGTCCCTCAGCGCCAGGCTTATTTTCTGACGGTGCAGCCAAAGAAATAATGCGGTAGCAAGCTTAACATTCTTGAAAATTTGGATTGGAATCTACAAATAAAGTACTTGTTGTCCGTCAAAAATGATCCATAACTTTGTCAGCAGAGTTCAAAAACTTCAAACCTGGCTGTGCACTTCAAGCTTCAGAAACACCATGCTTCCCCATAGGAATTGTTGGCCAAATACGCTGAACTAGGGCTAGCTAGAAATCCATATGAAAAGGTTATGATACAGGAGCATTTATACTATTGATTCTTCTGTAGCTTTGCTCATTGAGTCTTGAGGACAAGCCTGTTTTGAATTGTATAAAACGTACAGTATATAAATGGAACCACTGATTCATGCGGAGCGAGTTAAATTGCACTTTTATCACAAATCATTGAGTGTGACAGCGACATTTTGGGATTCAAATAATGTTACTGCTGAAGAATGTAGACATAGTAATAGCCAAGGGGAGCATCGGGTGACGCGCCCTATTTTTACAGACCTGAGGTAGGTGGTGCAATGCAGAACAGTACCACCTGCCCTGGAGACATCTGGGATGACTCCAAACCAAAATGCATCAGCATGACGGATAGGCATGATGGAAATAGAGAGACAGAGAAGGGTTATAGAAAGTGCACGTTATACACAAGAGTTTAAAATAAATGACACTGGATTGAGCGGACACATTGAGGTCATACAGGTATAATGGGCAGCTTTCCATTATGACCTTGAATCCAACCACCCCCACACCACCAAGAACCTCCATTACCTCAATATCCTGGAATTACCCATCTTACACCATTGTGGGAGCACCATCACCACAAGGAGAAGGCCCCCACCACCTGCTCAAAGCAAGCAGTAACAGGCAATGGATACCAGCCTTGCCAGTCTCGCCCACATCCCAAGAACAAATGAAAAAAAGTATCGAGACAGTTGCAAACACATCTGAATTTAATTGGCAAATAAGAGACCTGTAACCGGAGTTCGAATCTGAGTCAAAGTAAGTCCTTTAGATGACACTGTTCCAACACAATTTGCCACCCACTTTCCCCCACCACCCAGCTCAGTTTAAGCAACAGCATCGACACAGCCCCCATCGCCAGTAGTGTACAAAGGGTGCATATCTCCATTCATTTCTCTGGGCCCACTCTTCAACAGTTGACAGTTAATATAATAGCAGCATTTCACACAGCGACCCCCTGAAGCAGCAGCAGCTTAGGTGTTGTGCTTAGGCATTCAGCATCAGCTCAGTCACAGACACATCCTGTCATCTATCTGCTCTGTCATCTATCTGCTCTTTATAAAATCTGGTTTCCGCCCCACCACCCATCCAGTGCTATTCTGCAGCCAACAGGACGTGGAGCTGGTCTGCTCTGAGGCTACAGAACAGTAACCGAATCTCTCAGTAGTTCACCACTGCAGAAAGCATCTGGCTAAACCTGAACAGCTCTGCAGACAACTAGTTCACTGATGCAATGACAACACACCAGAGGACACTACACCACCAAGTTATCCTCGAACTCTCTACCATGTATTGGCTCACAAAAAAGATGAAAATTCAAAAGGGGTTTTATTCGAATATCGATTTTTATAACCGTACCACCAACAAAGCCTCACCAGAAACAAAAGTCCAACAGCTTTTACAGTTTATTTGAAAATGAGTATCTAAACATTCACCACACAATTCGACTTTAATCATCGACTCTGCCACTCTACCACTGAGCATATATGTTTTCTACCATACTGACACCACGCATTCTTCAGCTTCTAAAATGTTTTGCACCCCATTAGTACTCCTGCAGCCATATCCCTCCAGCTAAACAGAGCACAGGTAACACAATCGGACATTAAATGGATTTCAAAACCAGATAAGACGCAAAAGAATTAACCAGAGGGCATTAGGTCAGTGTCAGGGGAATTACAGCCCTTACTTTATCAGAGCAATTCTTGCAACTTCCTGAACGATTCTCAGACACCAGGCTATTTCAGGCTGGCATTAAATGACAAGGGTAAAGTTCCTTTCTGAGCTACGCCTTAACACAAATACATTGCACACAGAACTAGGCTCATCACTGCACTTGGACTGCCCTCCAGGAAGCAGCTAGCATTTGAACGAGACCAAAACCATGGCGTATATCCTCATTGCACTCAGCTTGAACATGTAGGAAGCGCCAGTCGGTACCTTCGAAAAACTGTTTCCAACTCCGCCCCGATTGCGCACTCAATACGGGAAAAAGGCTGGAGCCTCTTACGGCAGACCATTGCCAGTATTGCCTTCTAAAGTGGACCAGAAGTCACAGAATATCAACTACCTGCAGCAATACTGATTAATACATTATTCTGCACTCTTTATTTTGAAGTACTATCAATATTTTTGCTTTTTTTAAAAACTAAAGTGATAGGCAAATAGGGAACTTCTATTCACACACAAGTCACGTTTCAACAACAAGGGATGTCAGTGTTCAGTAAAAGCTAGTGCACAGGTATAAAAAGTAATCAACAAGGCAAATGGAATGTTGGCCTTTATCTCAAGGGGTGAATATAAAAGTGAGGACGTGATGTTTTACCCATGTACAGCGTTCAGTTTTGGGCACCGAACCTCAGGAAGGATTTATTAGCCTTGGAGGGGGTGCAGCGTAGATTCACCAGAATGATACCAGGATTAAAAAGTTACATTCTGAGGACAGGTTGCATAAACATGGCTTGTTTTTAGAAAACTGCAGGAAGATCTAATCTAGGTCTTTAGAATAATAAAATGATTTAATAGGGTAGATACAGAGAGACTATTGCCTCTGGTAGGGGAAGTCCAGAACAAAAGAACAACCTAAAATTAGAGCTAGGCTGTTCAAGAGTGAAATCAGGAAGCACTTTTTCACACGAAGGGGAGTGGAAATTAGGAAAACTCTCCCACAAAAGGCTGTAGATGCTGGGAGTCAACTGGAGCTTTCGAAAGATATTGATAGATTTTTGTTAAGGAAATGGTATCATAGAAACATAGAAAATAGGTGCAGGGGTAGGCCATTCAATAAGATCATGGCTGATCATTCCTTCAGTACCCTTTTCCTGCTTTCTCTCCATACCCCTTGATCCCCTTAACCAGAAGGGCCATATCCAACTCCCTCTTGAATATATCCAATGAACTGGCATCAACAACTCTCTGCGGCAGGGAATTCCACAAGTCAACAACTCTGAGTGAAGAAGTTTCTCCTCATCTCGGTCCGAAATGGCCTACCCCTTATCCTAAGACTATGTCCCCTGGTTCTGGACTTCCCCAACATCGAGAACATTCTTCCCGCATCTAACCTGTCCAGTCCCGTCAGAATCTTATACGTTTCTATGAGATCCCCTCTCATCCTTCTAAATGCCAGTGAATAAAGGCCCAGTTGATCCAGTCTCTCCTTATATGACAGCCCAGCCATCCCTGGAATCAGTCTGGTGAACCTTCGCTGCACTCCCTCAATAGCAAGAACGTCCTTCCTCAGACTAGGAGACCAAAACTGAACACAATATTCCAGGTGAGGCCTCACTAAGGTCCTGTACAACTGCAGTAAGACCTCCCTGCTTCTATATTAAAATCCCCTAGCTATGAAGGCCAACATACCATTTGCCTTCTTTACCGCCTGCTGTACCTGCGTGCCCACTTTCAGTGACTGATGAACCATGACACCCAGGTCTCGTTGCACCTCCCCTTTTTCTAGTCTGCCGCCATTCAGATAATATTCTGCCTTCGTGTTTTTGCCCCCAAAATGGATAACCTCACATTTATCCACATTATACTGCATCTGCCATGTATTTACCCACTCACCTAATCTGTCCAAGTCACCCTGCAGCCTCTTAGCATCCTCCTCACAGCTCACACCGCCACCCAGTTTAGTGTCATCCGCAAACTTGGAGATATTACACTCTATTCCTTCATCCAAATCGTTAATGTATATTGTAAAGAGCTGGGGTCCCAGCACTGAGCCCTGCGGCACCCCACGAGTAACTGCCTGCCATTCTGAAAAGGACCCGTTTATCCCGACTCTCTGCCAACCAGTTCTCTTATCCATGTCAGTACATTATCCCCAATACCATGCGCTTTGATTTTGTACACCAATCTCTTGTGCGGGACCTTGTCAAAAGCCTTTTGAAAATACAAATACACCACATCCACTGGTTCTCCCTTGTCCACTCTACTATTTACATCCTCAAAAAATTCCAGAAGACTTGTCAAGCATGATTTCCCTTTCATAAATCCATGCTGACTCGGTCCGATCCTGTTACTGCTTTCCAAATGAGCTGCTATTTCATCCTTAATGATTGATTCCAACATTTTCCCCACTACTCATGTCAGGCTAACCGGTCTATAATTACCCGCTTTCTCTCTCCCTCCTTTTTTAAAAAGTGGCATTACATTAGCTACCCTCCAGTCCATAGGAACTGATCCAGAGTCGATAGATTGTTGGAAAATAATCACCAATGCATCCACTAGTTCTAGGGCCACTTCCTTAAGTACTCTGGGATGCAGACTATCAGGACCCAGGGATTTATCGGCCTTCAATCCCATCAATTTCCCTAACACAATTTCCCGCCTAATAAGGATATCTTTCAGTTCCTCATTCTCACCAGACCCATTGCCCCCTAGTACATTCGGAAGGTTATTTGTATGTTCCTTTGTGAAGACAGAACCGAAGTATTGGTTCAATTGGTCCACCATTTCTTTGTTCCCCATTATAAATTCACCTTAATCCGACTGCAAGGGGTCTACGTTTGTCTTTACTAATCTTTTTCTCTTCACATATTTATAGAAGCTTTTGCAGTCAGTTTTTATGTTTCCTGCAAGCTTCCTCTCGTACTCTATTTTCCCCTTCTTAATTAAACCCTTAGTCCTCCTCTGTTGAATTCTAAATTTCTGCCAGTCCTCAGGTTTGTTGCTTTTTCGAGCCAATTTATATGCCTCTTCCTTGGTTTTAACACTTTCCTTAATTTCTCTTGTTAGCCATGTTTGAGCCGCCTTCCCAGTTTTATTTTTACTCCAGACAAGGATGTACAATTGCTGAAATTCATCCATGTGATCTTTAAATGTTTGCCATTGCTTATCCACCGTCAACCCTTTAAGTATCCTCTACCAGTCTATTCTAGCCAATTCACACCTCATACCGTCGAAGTTACCTTTCCTTAAGTTCAGGACCCTAGTTTCCGAATTAACTTTATCACTCTCCATCTTAATAAGGAATGCTACCATATTATGGTCACTTTTCCCCAAAGGGCCTCTCACAACAAGATTGCTAATTATTCCCTTCTCATTACACATCACCCAGTCGAGGATGGCCAGCTCCCTGGTTGGTCCTCGATATATTGGTCTAGAAAACCATCCCTAATACACTCCAGGAAGTCCTCCTCCACCACATTGTTACCAGTTAGGTTAGCCCAATCAATATGTAGATTAAAGTCGCCCATGATTACTCTGTACCTTTATTGCACACATCCTTTATTTCTTGTTTGATGCAGTCCCCAACCTCACTACTACTATTTGGTGGTCTATACACAACTCCCACTAGCGTTTTCTGCCCTTTGGAATTCCGCAGCTCCACCCATACCAATTCAACATTATTCAGGCTAATGTTCTTCCTTACAATTGCATTGATTTCCTCTTTAACCAGCCACGCCATCCTGCCTCCTTTTCCTTTCCTATCGAGAGACATGGATCAAGGGAATGTTAATTAAGTTGAGGTACAAATCAGCCATGATCTCACTGAATGGCAGATGGGCTCGAGAGGCTGAATGGCCTCCTCCTGTTGCTAACTGGCGGTGGTGAAAAGACAAGTGGCAAACACAGCAAAATTACACAAATAAATGAGGAAATATTAGGTTACAGCATGACCAAGGCGCTTCCCAAAAACACAAAAATAACATGATGCATACTGTCTCAGCATTTCTATACTGTGCATGGTCACGCAACCACAAAGCTCCATTAAACAAGACATCAGCAAAACCAACAATTCTCACAGCACAAATTTTTAAAAAGGATTTCAATCCACCGTTTTCACGCAAAGATTATGCATCAAGATAGACATCAGCAAATAACTGGTATGAAGCCTCCAGAAATATTTCACACAAATCTAGAATAACAAGCTAGAGAAGTCCAAGAGTTTCTTTGTACTCGCTGTATAGGAGACTGAGCATCTGCAAATAACATAAGAACATAAGAATTAGGAACAGGAGTAGGCCATCTAGCCCCTCGAGCCTGCTCCGCCATTCAACAAGATCATGGCTGATCTGGCCGTGGACTCAGCTCCACTTACCCGCCCGCTCCCCGTAACCCTTAATTCCCTTATTGGTTAAAAATCTCTCTCTCTGTGATTTGAATACATTCAATGAGCTAGCCTCAACTGCTTCCTTGGGCAGAGAATTCCACAGATTCACAACCCTCTGGGAGAAGAAATTCCTTCTCAACTCGGTTTTAAATTGGCTCCCCTGTATTTTGAGGCTGTGCCCCCTAGTTCTAGTCTCCCCGACCAGTGGAAACAACCTCTCTGCCTCTATCTTGTCTATCCCTTTCATTATTTTAAATGTTTCTATAAGATCACCCCTCATCCTTCTGAACTCCAATGAGTAAAGACCCAGTCTACTCAATCTATCATCATAAGGTAACCCTCTCATCTCCGGAATCAGCCTAGTGAATTGTCTCTGTACCCCCTCCAAAGCTAGTATATCCTTCCTTAAGTAAGGTGACCAAAACTGCACGCAGTACTCCAGGTGCGGCCTCACCAATACCCTATACAGTTGCAGAAGGACCTCCCTGCTTTTGTATTCCATCCCTCTTGCAATGAAGGCCAACATTCCATTCGCCTTCCTGATTACCTGCTGCACCTGCAAACTAACTTTTTGGGATACACTCCTGATCTTTGGACACCCTGTGCGGAGGGGAGCGGGTAGGTCCGAGGGTCTTCTCGTAGGACTGCTCCTGGGCACGGCCAAGGGTGCCATCAGCCGGTCTAGGCAGCGGGTGGTCGAGGGGGTCGTTCAACCTGACTGCCTGCCTCTCTTCCGCACGTACATCCGCGCCAGGGTGTCCTTGGAGATGGAGCACGCGGTGTCCACCGGTACACTCGCTGCCTTCCGCGAGAGGTGGGCACCGGAGGGACTGGAGTGCATCATCACGCCCTGCAACCAAATTTTAATTTGATTTTATGTTTTTTAAGTTAATTTGTTTTAATTGTCGGTGCTTTTAGTGTCCCCCTCCCCTTTTATAAGGGGCACTTGGAAAAAAAAATTCGATTCGGTGCCAAAAAAGGCATTGTAAATGTTGGTGTTTCCCCCAGATCGGGGGGCACGGTTTAATGTTTTTCTGCTTACTCCTAAAAGAGTTTCATGCACAAGGACCCCCTGCACCGCAGCATGTTGTAATTTCTCCCCATTCAAATAATATTCCCTTTTACTGTTTTTTTTCCTCCAAGGTGGATGACCTCACACTTTCCGACATTGTATTCCATCTACCAAATCTTAGCCCATTCGCTTAACCTATCTCAATCTCTTTGCAGCCTCTCTCTGTCCTCTACACAACCCGCTTTCCCACTAATCTTTGTGTCATCTGCAAATTTTGTTACACTACACTCTGTCCCCTCTTCCAGGTCATCTACGTATATTGTAAACAGTTGTGGTCCCAGCACCGATCCCTGTGGCACACCACTAACCACCGATTTCCAACCCGAAAAGGACCCATTTATCCCGACTCTCTGCTTTCTGTTAGCCAGCCAATTCTTTATCCATGCTAATACATTTCCTCTCACTCCACGTACCTTTATCTTCTGCAGTAACCTTTTGTGTAGCACCTTATCGAATGCCTTTTGAAAATCTAAATACACCACATCCATTGGTACACCTCTATCCACCATGTTCGTTATATCCTCAAAGAATTCCAGTAAATTAGTTAAACATGATTTCCCCTTCATGAATCCATGTTGCGTCTGCTTGACTGCACTATTCCGATCTAGATGTCCCACTATTTCTTCCTTAATGATAGTTTCAAGCATTGTCCCCACTACTAACCGGCCTATAGTTATCTGCCTTTTGTCTGCCCCTTTTTTTAAACAGAGGCGTTACATTAGCTGCTTTCCAATCCGCTGGTACTTCCCCAGAGTCCAGAGAATTTTGGTAGATTATAACGAATGCATCTGCTATAACTTCCGCCATCTCTTTTAATATCCTGGGATGCATTTCATCAGGACCAGGGGACTTGTCTACCTTGAGTCCCATTAACCTGTCCAGCACTACCCCCCTAGTGATAGTGATTGTCTCAAGGTCCTCCCTTCCCACATTCCTGTGACCAGCAATTTTTGGCATGGTTTTTGTGTCTTCCACTGTGAAGACCGAAGCAAAATAATTGTTTAAGGTCTCAGCCATTTCCACATTTCCCATTATTAAATCCCCCTTCTCATCTTCTAAGGGGGCAACATTTACTTTAGTCACTCTTTTCCATTTTATATATCTGTAAAAGCTTTTACTATCCGTTTTTATGTTTTGCGCAAGTTTACCTTCGTAATCTATCTTTCCTTTCTTTATTGCTTTCTTAGTCATTCTTTGCTGACGTTTAAAATTTTCCCAATCTTCTATTTTCCCACTAACCTTAGCCACCTTATACGCATTGGTGGCCAAGGCCAAGGCAATCTCAGACTACATCACTAGAATCATAGAACGGTTACAGCACAGAAGACGACCATTCGGCTCATCGAGCCCATGCCAGCTCTCTGCACGTGCACTTCAGGTGGTTCCACACTCACGCAATTTTTTTTCCCTTCAGGTACTTATCCAACTCCCTTTTGGAACTCCCTTTTGGAACTCCCTTTTAGAAGCAGTGATCGAGTCTGCTTCGACCATCCTTTCAGGCAGTGAATTACAGACCCGAACCATTTGTTGCGTAAAAAAGTTTTTTCTTATGTCACCTTTGATTCATTTGACAATCTCTGTCCTCTCGATCTCAACCCTTCTGCCAATATCTACTCGGTTCAGACCGCTCAAGATTTGGAACACTTCAATCAAATCTCTCAATCTTCTCTGCGCCAAAACACCAGAGCTCTCCAGTCTATCCATGTAACTGAAGTCCCTCATCCCTGGAATCATTCTTGTAAATCTTTCCAGAACCCTCTCTAAGGTCTTCGCATCCGTCCTAAAGTGCGGTGCTCAGAATTGGACACAATTCTCCAGTTGAGGCCAAACCAGTGTTTTATGCACCTTTTCCACACTTTATGCACAATTTCCACACTTTTGTACTCTTATACTCTATTCATGAAGCCCAGGATCCCGTAAGTTTTTCCAACTGCTTTCTCAATCTGCCCTGCCACCTTCAACGATTTGTGCACATATACCTCTCGGTCCCTCTGTTCATGAACCCCCCTTTAGGATTATACTCTTTTAGTTTATATTTCCTCTCCCCATTCTTTCTACCAAAATGTATCACTTCGCACTTTTCTGCATTACATTTCATCTGCCACGTGTATGCCCATTCCATCAACCTGTCTATGTCCTCTTGCGCTCTATCACTATCCTCCTCACTGTTCACTATATTTCCAAGTTTTGTCTCATCTGCAAATTTTGAAATTGTGCCCTGTACACCCACATCCACTTCATTAATATATATCAAGAAAAGCAGTGGTCCGAGAACCGACGCCCAAGGAACATCGCTGTATACCTTCCTCCAGTCCGAGAAACAATCTTTCACCACTACTGTTTGTCACTTAGCCAATTTCGTATACATGCTGCCACTGTCCATTTTATTCCATGGGCTTCAACTTTGCTGGTAAGCCTATTATGTGGCATTTTGTCGAACACCTTTTGGAAATCCATGTACACCACATTGGCGACATCAACCCTCACTGTTACCTCATCAAAAACCTCGATCATTTGATGAAACACGATTTGCCTTTAACAAATTTGTGCTGGCTTTCCTTAATTAATCCACACTTGTCCAAGTGACTTAATTTTGTCACTTGATCACTGTTTCTAAAAGCTTCCCCATTACAGAGGTCAAACTGACTGGCCTGTAGTTGCTGGGTTTATTTATAAACCTTTTTTTGAACAGTTCTCCAGTCTTCTGGCACCACTCCCGTGATTTTTTTCCTTCATTTCCCTCAGCATACTCGGATGCAACCCATCTATTTTAAGTATAGTCAGCCTGTCTAGTACCTATCAATTTTTATCCCATCCAGTATCTCCTCTGCCTCTTCCTTCACCTTGTCTATAGCAGCATCTTCTTTCTTGATGACGACAGACGCAAATTACTCATTTAGCACCTCAGCCACACCATCTGCCTCCATGCGTAGGTCTCCTTTTTGGACCCTAATCGACCCCACCCCTCCTCTTACTGCCCGTTTACGATTTATATGCCTATATCAAACATTTAGATTACCTTTTATGTTCGCTGCCATGCTATCTCATACCCTCTCTTTGCCCCTCATTTTCTTTCACACCTTCTCTAAACTTTCTATATTTAGCCTGATTCTCAGACATATTCTCGACCTGATATCTGTCATACACGCTCTTTTTCTGCTTAATCTTACTCTCACTTTTGTCATCCAGGGAGCTCTGACTTTAGTTACCCTACCTTTCCCCCTAGTGGGAATGTACCTTGACTATACTCAAACTATTTCCTCTTTAAAGGCAGCCCATTGTTCCACTATAGTTTTGCTTGCCAATCTTTGATTCCAATTTACCCAGGCCAGATCCATTCTCATCCCACTGAAATTGGCCTTACTCCAAATCAAGTCTTTTTACTCTAGATTGCTCCCTGTCCTTTTCGAGTTAATCTAAATCTTATGATACTATGATCACTGTTCCGTAAATGTTCACCTACAGACACTTGCTCCACTTGACCTACCCCTCATTCCCCAGAACCAGATCCAGCAATGTGGAGATGTCAACCCAAAGTACTCGAGTCATGACTCAGCCATGACAAATGTGGCGGGCACTTTTTGTACTCGGCAGAAATTGTCAACATATCCCGGACTCGATTAAGGAAGTCAGGACCGCAAAGCAACAAAAAGGGAGAAGTGGTTTACAAAGAGCCGAGAACTACAGGTCGTCAGATTCTGCAGGAACTACTACAGTTAGTTCCACATTAACCTGAGAATCAGGAGGCTGCTAACGACTGACCTTGTTCTGACAAATATTTTGCGACAATTTAATTTTGCTAAAGTGCCGGTGGGAAAAAAATAATACAAAATGTGAGCTGATTGCTGTTGACCTTTCAGCAGGTAAAAGGCCTTTAGACTCTACATGCCAACATACTTTGCAATTATTCATTAAAACCACTGACGCACAGTGGTCACAACAGCAGCAGTCATGTTAGCATTTCCTATTCACCATAAAGCTTGGCGCTATCTTCAAAATCCCCAGTGTTGCCGGATCAAAATTGTGAAGAAATCACTACTCAAGTCTAAAATATCAAACAGGCCTTTGCTTAGGTTCAGGGATAGCACTCTTGCCTCTTAGTCATGTGGTCATGGATTTAAGCTCTCGTTGAGCACAAGGCTAACACTTCAGATAAAATACATAGAAACATAGAAAATAGGTGCAGTAGGCCATTCAGCCCTTCAAACCTACACCACCATTCAATATGATCATGGCTGGTCATGCAACTTCAGTACCCCACTCCTGCTTTCTCTCCATATCCCTTTAGCCATAAGGGCCACATCTAACTCCCTTTTGAATATATCTAACGAACTGGCCTCATCAACTTTCTGTGGTAGAGAATTCTACAGGTTCACAATTCTGTGAGTGAAGAAGTTTCTCCTCATCTCAGTCCTAAATGGCTTACTCCTTATCCTTAGACTGTGACCGCTGGTTCTGGACTTCCCCAACATCGGGAACATTCTTCCTGCATCTAACTTGTCCAAACCTGTCAGAATTTTATGTTTCTATGAGAACCCTCTCATTCTTCTAAATTCCAGTGATTATAAGCCTAGTCGATCCAATCTTTCTTCACATGTCAGTCCTGCCATCCTGGGAATCAGTCTGGTGAACCTTCGCTGCACTCCCTCAATAGCAAGAATGTCCTTCCTCAAAGTTGGAGACCAAAACTGTCCACAATATTCAAGGTGTGGCCTCACCAAGGCCCTGTACAACTGCAGCAAGACCTCCCTGCTCCTCTACTCAAATCCTCTCGCTATGAAGGCCAACATGTCATTTGCCTTCTTCACCGCCTGCTGTATCTGCATGCCAACTTTCAATGACTGATGTACCATGACACCCAGGTCTCAATGCACCTCCCCTTTTCCTAATCTGCCACCATTCAAATAATATTCTGCCTCCCTATTTTTGCCCCCAATGTGGATAACCTCACATTTATCCACATTATACTGCATCTGCCATGCATTTGCCCACTCACCTAACCTGTCCGAGTCATCCTGCAGCCTCTTAGCATCCTCCTCACAGCTTACACTGCCACCCAGCTTATTGTCATCTGCAAACTTGGAGATATTACATTCAATTCCTTCGTCCAAATCATTGATGTATATTGTAAATAGCTGCATGCCTAGCACAACCTTGCGGTACCCCACTAGTCACTACCTGCCATTCTGAAAAGGACCCGTTTATTCCTACTCTTTGCTTTCTGTCTGCCAACCAGTTCTTTATCCATGTCAATACATTACCCCCAATACCATGTGCTTTAATTTTGCATATTAATCTTGTGTGGGAAATTGTCAAAAGCCTTTTGAAAGTCCAAATACATCATATCCACTGGTTCTCCCTTGTCCACTCTACTAGTTACATCCTCAAAATATTCTAGAAGATTTCACTGGAGTTTAGAAGGATGAGAGGGGATCTCCTAGAAACATAAAATTCTGACGGGACTGGACAGGTTAGATGCAGAAAGAATGTTCTCGGTGTTGGGGAAGTCCAGAACCAGGGGACACAGTCTAAGGATAAGGGGTAAGCCATTTAGGGCTGAGATGAGGAGAAACTTTTTCACTTAGAGTTGTTAACCTGTGGAATTCTCTACCGCAGAGAGTTGGTGATGCCAGTTCATTGGATATATTCAAGAGGGAGTTAGATATGGCCCTTACGGCTAAAGGAATCAAGGGGTATGGAGAGAAAGCAGGAAAGGAGTACTGAGGTGAATGATCAGCCATGATCATATTGAATGGTGGCGCAGGCGCGAAGGGCCCATAGCCTACTCCTGCACCTATTTTCTATGTTTCTATGTCAAGCATAATTTCCCTTTCATAAATCCATGCTGACTTGGACCGATCCTGTCACTCGTTTCCAAATGTGCTGCTATTACGTCTTTAATAATTGATTCCAACATTTTCCCCACTACCGATGTCAGGCTAACCAGTCTATAATTCCGTGTTTTCTCTCTCCCTCCTTTTTTTTTAAAAAAGTGGGGTTACATTAGCTACCCTCCAATCCATAGGAACTGATCCAGAGTCCATGGAATGTTGGAAAATGACCACCAATGTGTCTACTATTTCTAGGGCCACTTCCTTAAGTACTCTGGGATGCAGACCATCAGGCCCTGGGAATTTATCGGCCTTCAATCCCATCAATTTCCCTAACACAATTTCCCGACTAATAAGGATTTCCTTCAGTTCCTTCTTCTCGCTTGACCCTCGGTCCCCTAGTATTTCCGGAAGGTTATTTGTATCTTCCTTCGTGAAGGCAGAACCAAAATATTTGTTCAATTGGTCTGCCATTTCCTTGTTCACCATTATGAATTCACCTGATTTTGACTGCAAGGGACCTACATTTGTCTTCACTAATCGTTTTCTCTTCAAATATCTATAGAAGCTTTGGCAGTCAGTTTTTATGTTTCCTGCAAGATTACTCTCATACTCTATTTTCCTCCTCCTAAATTAAAATCTTTGTCCTCCTCTGCTGAATTCTAAATTTCTCCCAGTTCTCAGGTTTGCTGCTTTTTCTGACCAATTTATATGCCTCTTCCTTGGATTGAAAAGGCATCAATCTTTTTCGTATAATTCGCCAGTCTATCCTAGCCAATTCACGTCTCATACCATCGAAGTTACCTTTCTTTAAGTTCAGGACCCTAGTCTCTGAATTAACTGTCACTCTCCATCTTAAATGAAGAATTCTACCATATTATGGTCACTCTTCCCCAAAGGGCCTCGCACAACTTGCCAATTAATCCTCTCTCATTACACAAGACCCAGTCTAAGATGGCCTGCTCTCTAGTTGGTTCCTCGACATATTGGTCTAGAAGACCATCCCTTATACACTCCAGGAAATCCTCCTCTACCGTATTGCTACCAGTTTGGTTAGCCCAATCTATATGTAGATTAAAGTCACCCATGATAACTGCTGTACTTTTATTGCACGCATCCCTAATTTCCTGTTTGATGCCATCCCCAACCTCACTACCACAGTTTGGTGGTCTGTACACAACTCCCACTAGCCTTTTCTGCCCTTTGGTGTTCCGCAGCTCTACCCATACAGATTCCACATCATCCAAGCTAATGGCCTTCCTTACGAATGCATTAATCTCCTCTTTAGCCAGCAACGCTACCTCACCTCCTTTTCCTTTCAGTCTATTCTTCCTGAATATTGAATTCACAGCATTGGTCACCCTGGAGCCATGTCTCCGTAATCCCAATTACATCTTTTCCGTCAACAGCTATCTGCGCAGTTAATTCATCCACCTTATTACGAATGTTCCTTGCTTTGAGACAGAGTCTTCAGGCTTGTTCCATTAACACTTTGTCCTTTTAGAATTATGTTGCAATGTAATAATACGAGCGTTTTATACTCGTGCTTGGCCGGTGGAGAGCAACTGCAATCCAGCGACTCAAGGGCACTTGTTTTCACTAGCCGTGGCTCTGTAGTAGCACTCTTGCATCAGAGCTATGGGCTGTGGGTTCAAATCCCACTCTAGAGACTTGAGCACAAAATCTAGGGCGATACCCCAGTGCAGTACTGAGGGTGCTGCGTCGGAGGTGCTGTCTTTTGGATGAGATGTTAAGAGGGCAGACTAGGCCTCAGTTTAAGTGGATGTAAAAGATCCCCTTGGCACCATTCGAAGAGGAGCAGGGGAGCTCTTCCCAGTGTCCCGGTCATTTATCCCTCAAACATCACCTAAAACAGATTATCTGGGGTCATTTACTTGATCCCTCCGCGGTATCTGATTTGTCACACTGTTGTCCGACATCCCGTACTGGAAATTCAGAAATTTCCTCCAACAAAATATTGGGAAGACTGAAGCCATTGTCTTCGGTTCCTGCCACAAACTCCATTCCCTAGCCACTGACTCCATCTCTCTCCCTGGCAATCGTGAGGCTTAACCAGACCATTCGCAGCCTTGGTACTGTATTTGACCCAGAGATGACCTTCTGACCACATATCTGCTCCATCACCAAGACCGCCTACTTCCACCTCCGTAATAGCGCTCGACTCATCTGCTGCAGAAATCCTCATCCGTGCCCTTGTTATCGCTAGACTTGACTATTCCAATGCTCTCCTAGCCGGCCTCCCATCTTCCACTCTACATAAACTTGAACTTTGCTGCCCATATCCTAACTCATCAAGTTGGATTCACCCATCACCTGTGCTCGCTGATCTACAATGGCTCCCGGTCTGACAACTCCTCAATGTTAAAATTCTGATCCTTGTTTTCAAATCCCTCCATGGCCTTTCCCCTCCCTCTCACTGTAGCTTCATCCAGCCCTACAAACCTTTGAGATCTCTGCACTCCTGCAATTCTGGCCTCTTGTGCATCCCCAAATTTAGTCACTCCACCATTGGTGACCATGCCTTCAGCTCCAGAATTCCTTCACTAAACCTCTCCACCTCTCTCCCCTCCTTTAAGACGCTCCTTAAAACCTACCTCTTTAACTAAGCTTTTGGTCAACTGCCCTAATATCTCCTAATTTGGCTCGGTGTCAAACATTGTTTGGTAATGCTCCTGTGATGCGCCTTGGGACGTTTCACTATGTCAAAGGTGCTACATGCAAGTCGTTATTACATGCTGATTGTGGGATCTGGCCGTGAACAAATTGGCTGCCGCTTTTCCTACATTACAATCGTGACTACACTTCAAAAGTTCTTCACTGGCTGTAAAGCACTTTGTAACATCCTGAGTTTGTGAAAGGCACTATGTAAAGGCAAGGTCTTTCTTTTTGCTTGAGGTCAGGAGTTCTGGGCTGCAGCAAACTATGCTGATCAGGTGTCCTCACTAAGTTAGGCATCAAACTGGGTATTATAGTTGGATGATAACTGCTTTGCAAGAGGTGCCAAATCCACACTTTATAAATGCACACTGATCTTCACTTTACAGGCCCCTCGGGCAGGAGTTCTTTATCAATGGAACTGTTCCAAATGATTTTTTAAAATTTTTCTTATGAAGTTCTGTTGAACAGGATGATGGTTGTCAGGTCAACAACAAAATGAGCAGACAATGCTGTCCAATAAATGCTGCAGATTTAGAAAAAACGTACAGCACCAAGGTACAGGAGGTAATAGCAGTCTCACTAAAAAACAGAACTTTGACTTTGCTACCATCTAGAAAGGTACTTGTACCAACACAACCAAAGATACCATAGCAATAACATCCCCTTTCCAACGAAGGGATATGAGGATAGTGTGGAAAGGTGGAATTGAAGTAGATGATCAGCCATGATCTTACTGAATGGCAGAGCAGGCTCGAAGGGCCAAATGGCCTACTCCTGCTCTTATTTCTTAAATCTCCAAACATTACCATTCGTTGTGTTTCCATTCTGGAAATAGGAGCAGCCTAATAGAATTTAATGCATTTCCATGCAGTTTAAATAAAAGATTTGTGAAATGTTTTAAAATATTTAGGGACCAATATTACATTAATTTATGTAACAAATAGATTTTAATATCAGTGTAATGGCCAACAGCCAGAGGTGTACTGATGGTCCTTTTTTTGCTCTCGAGGTGCTCTGGTGTGATCGGTCAGCGTAGGCGTCAGGCTGAAGCGCACACTGATTTACACTCCCTCAGCAACCTGTTTACTGGTTGGGTAAGTCCCCAACCTAGCTTGCCACCAAGGCTCAGCCTGGCCTACATAGAATATACAGCACAGAAGCAGGCCATTCGGCCCAACTGGTCCATGCTGGTTTATGTTCCACAAGAGCCTCCTCCCACCCTTCATCCAATGCTACTTTCTCCCTCCTAGCTTCCCCTTAAATACATCTATGCTGAACTACTTTGCCTGAACTACTCTTGGTAGTAGTAAGTTCCACATTCTAACCACTCTCTGGGTAAAGACGTTTCTCCTGAATTCCCTATTGAATTTATTAATGTCTATCTTATATTTATGGTCCTTAGTTTTGGGGTCTCCCCAGAAGTGGAAGCATCTCTCTGTAACCCCTATCAAACCGTTTCATAATCTTAAGACCTATATCGGGTCACCCCTCAGCTTTTACTTTTTTTTTTTAAAAAAAGAGAAAAGAGCCCCAGCTGGTTCAAGCTTTTGAGATGGGTATAACCTCTCAGTTCTGGTATCATCCATGCAAATCTTCATTGCACCTTCTCCAGTGACTATGTCCTTTTTATAATAGGGAGAACAGAACTGTGCACAGCACTCCAAGTGTGGTCTAACCAAGGTTCTATACAAGTATAGGGGTCAGGCTAAACTACAACATAACTTCTCTGCTTTTCAATTCTGTCACTCGAGAAATGAACATCAGTGCTTTGTTTGCTTTTTTATGGCCTATGATTGTGTACGAGGTGCGCACGTGGCAGTAAGTACCCCGCAGGTTCCATGTTTCCGCGTGCGATGCACGAAAACCCAAAACTTGTGATCCATCAAGTTTCAGCTCGACAAAATCACCATATCCCCGGGAAATGGACATTCGCTGGTGGAGAGTTGGGCCAGCTACTGCCCAGCAAATGCCCGTGAAACTCTTGCACCTGTTAAAAGCAGGCATAGTGCCTTCTTTTTCAATTATTTAAACATAAAAAAGCCTTCAAAATATAGTTTGTCATTTTTAGCCCATTTAAACAGTTTACATTTATTTTTCTAAAAATGTAACTTTTGTTTTAAATGTTTATAATTAAATTGTATTTTAATTAATTTTGAACATGTAATGAATTATTTAACTGGTGTGTAATTGTGGGTTTTTTAGGCGATTTCTATTCATGCTTATGGGGATTCCGTTGGTAAATGGATCCCCCATCAGCATAATGGGGATCCCACTTTTTGAAGTTCAAGGTTTATAAAACTCCCCTTCTTAAAAAATGATTGTACATGTGGAAATCATTGCTCTAGACTCTGAAGTAATCTTTTGAGACACTTTCAGAACAAATGGTTTTATCCATAAATCCTCAAACAAGTGGGCAATGAGAAGGAGCATATCAAAACACACAGGCAATATGGAACCCTGATCTTTTATTGTTGTACTCAGTTAGCACAGTCATACATTGTTGACAGTGTGCTGTAGATGTATGCGCAGTGTACATAAAGCAGAGATATCAAGCAATAGAGAGTACACCTTAAACAGCAGCTTACAAGCAGCCCAGGGGACTAGAGAGTGGCACAGGTTTTAATTCTTCTGGCTGCCTGTCAGAGGGAGTTGATCTCTATTTTTTCATGTTCCTGATGCATTACAAGTTAGAAAAATGGTTTTAATATTTTAATTTGTTATATACATTTACCCCCTTCCTGCCTTCTGGTTTTGTTTCTACCCTGCAAATTCCATAAGTGAGTGGACAGTTACACTGCACCAGGAACAGACAGGCGAGAGTCTTGTCTTGAACAGTCAGCCTTTCCAAGTTTACACTCGCTGCCGGGCACCATCGCATTCAGGTCAGGTTGACCCCAAACAGAAGGCAGTCCCTCAGGCTTTACACAGTACTGCCTCAGAGCCAATTCACATATTAAACTATCTATTCACACCTGCTGATGGCTCACAGAGGCTAAATCCTATCAGAAATCCACACACCGGCCTTTTATACGAGCCTGATGGGAATCAGCCATCACTTGGATCTTTGGTCACAGGTGATGAAATGAATGACTCTTGACCCCTCCAGATGACTCACTTCATCACTGTGATCCAAGTAGGTGATTAGTTACACAGGATGATATAGCACAGATCATCAGCAAGTTCATAACTATAATAAATAAGCGGCGTAATGAGATGATGAGACTGTGGAGGTAACCACTTTACAACTAAACCCAACTTACTAAATTTGCTATGTATTAGAAAAATAAATCTTAAGGAAATCAAAGTATTTCCAGTGAAGAACTCAATTTCACAATCCCACCCTTTGCACTCAGGCATACCTATGGGCAGGCCACATTGTTCGCTAGTCAGACATGAGACTCCCAAAGCAAGCGCTTTTCTCGGAACTCCTTCACGGCAAACGAGCCAAAGGTGGGCGGAGGAAACGTTACAAGGACACCCTCAAAGCCTCCCTGATAAAGTGCAACATCCCCACTGACACCTGGGAGTCCCTGGCCAAAGACCGCCCTAAGTGGAGGAAGTGCATCCGGGAGGGCACTAAGCACCGAGTCTCATCGCCGAGTGCATGCAGAAATCAAGCGTAGGCAGCGGAAAGAGCATGCGGAAAACCAGTCCCACCCTCCTTTGCCCTCAACGACTATCTGTGCCACCTGTGACAGGGACTGTGGTTTTCGTATTGGACTGTTCAGTCACCTAAGAACTCATTTTAAGAGTAGAAGCAAGTCTTCCTTGATTCCGAGGGACTGCCTATGATTATGATGTACTCAGCTTCAACAATCAGCAGATCTCACATCCCAACACCCACTCCTCACACACTAACATAATGCATTTCCCTAGTCCACACCACCACATGTCCCAGGATCTGCCCCTCACACTCAGGTGTACCAAATGACCCAGCACCCATTTCCCAGACTTGGCTGTACTTCATACCACAGTGCCTGGCCTTCGCCCACAGTTGTGCCATGTGCTCAGTAACTGGTCCTTATGTACAGGTATAGCTCACATTGCAGGTCATCTTGTTGCAAATGTTAAGCTATGGAATAAGAGAACAAGAGCACTTCACATCTCATGTGCTAATGACAGGCTGAGAAATCTTCCACTAGCAGCAGCACCGTGAGGCTCCCTGGAATACCCTGAACAGATGGTGCGACAGGAAAGTTTCACAAAGAGCCATGTCCACAATTCTTTACATGGGGAGTTTCTGAAACTAGAAATTGCCAACTGGAAATAATGAAAAAATCTCTCAAAGTCTCAAATTATCTTACAGTTCTCCTAAATGCAACTATTCCTCCCAGTTACTTGGCCAGTTCGCGAAATCCGATTTCTATTCATTTACTGAAATGAAGACGAAGATTTATTATCACCATGACTGAGTGCCACACAATTTCAATTCTGTCTTTATTAACCAGGCTGAAATCTATTTGTATGTAATTCACAGTCCAGTGGGTTTATCAGTACAGTGTATTTAACAATCTCTGTCACTGTCCCGATGGAGTCCAAAAGCCTCTGGATTCTTGGACAAGATCCAACTAATTATAGTCAAGTTACAGGAGCTGAGAACTAGGGATCAGACTTCCAGACAAGAATTACTTTTCACGGAACTAAAATACATGCCGGACACAAGAATGACAATCCTGGAAATGCACAGTACTGTACATTAGTGATGAGTTTGTTCAGCCAGAAATTGGAGCCCTGTACCTACATCTACTCCAATGTTGCTCAGGAAGGCAATGCAGCAAAACAAAAGTGAACTGTTAAAGGGTTACTAAAAACTGCTGCATTTCTATTAAGATTGCAGATTCTGAAATGACCATCAAAGCTGAACTTTGAGCAGCTCCAACTGATCATTACCTTCCTGGTAAAAGCAGTCATCATCACAATTAAACTAAAAATATTCTCCTGCATGGGACAAATATCAAATTAAACTGCCCCGATAATCATGGTTGACTTACTTTTGAGACAAGTGGCTTGCTGATCAAAGTTCCCGTCATGTCTGAAGCAGTCACACACAGTGGTGTTCCTATAACTCCTTATATTGGTGATTTCATAGCACAGATCTGTAGGCTCTCACTTTACAATCAATCAGTTGTGAGAGAGCCTGTGCTGATTCTTTGGCACTCAACAGTAAGATCATCAGCTTGGTGAAGGCCCACAGCACAAAACTACCGCAATATCGGACCAAGGTGGCAATCAAAGGCCACAAGGATGGTAATGAAAATATTGCATTGGAGGGGGGGCCTCTTACTTTAAGGTTAAAGAATATTACTGGATAGAGCTTTACTCTGCATGCTATACCAGGTTTTAGAAACAAATACCACTTTCTGTGATCGCAGTACTGTAGCACGTTCAAGGATACACAGTGAAAAGAAACAGATCAGCAACCTCTCAGTCAGGAGACCTTCTCTGGGTCAAGCCCATGAGAAAAAATGAAAACCCCAATTCTTTTTTCCTATAAATTCCCGTCACACACGCATCCCAAGATGTTATTTGAATCAGTCTGCCTACCTTCTTTCTCGTGGAGCCACCCTTGGACAAACAGGATCTCTCCAATGACTGATACCCTCCTATCACCTGTATCTCCTCAGCAGGAGGATAGCGCTTCTTTAACAACACCCCCAGTTTGGCAAGTGATGGATCAGGATCTTCCACTGACTGCTCATCAGTTCCATTTGCCCGAGAGATCTCATTTGCGTTGACAGAGGGCTCGCGACCACTGCTAGCTGGCTTTCGTTGAGGAACAATGGTGAAGGTGTTTCCACTCTTTCGGTGAACAAAGGAGTGCTGTAGACCACCAAATGATTCTTCAGGGGGCTTGTCCTTGGTTACAACTGATTTGGCCCTAGTTGGCTGTTTGGGAGCGTCTTTCTCTTCTGTCACCAAGATATCATCTATGTTAGTGATTGGGAGATCGTCTTCAATCCGAGACACTTTTCTAATTAATATTACAGTGGATTCAGCATCCCGCTCTGCTTCTGACATCTCAGTAGGCAACAGACCGGTCGTTCCTTCCCCACCTGAAAGGTGAACACTGGTATGCTTAGAAGAAATGTCATAGCTACCCCTTGATGTAATTTTTTTCAAGGTCTCTTCCTCCTTTAGTTTGGAATCTGCTTTTGGAAGAGGCGGCTGTGCAACAGATACTTCTCCTTCTTTGCTCAGTCCATGATCAGATGGGCTGATCCTTTCCGGAGAAACAGCTGAAATTGTGCTTGTTGTAACCTCAACAGAAGTGGCAGCACCCTTTTCAAGTTTTGGCTTTTCACGAGTTTTATCATTCGTTTCCCTATAATCACAAACTTCGCTGGATGCCACAGTGGCACCCACTCTCCTCTTTGGAATCACAACAAATGAGTTCTTGGACTGTTTTTTGAGGTTTGCTAGTGCCCTTGCCTGGATATCATCTTCTGGAATGGATGAAAAATCTGGAGGTGTGGCAGGTACGATCTGAAAGGAGTCATTCAGACTGGTGGAAGCAGACACGCCATTGCATTGGTTTGGAGTAACTTTGGCTGAACCGTCCACTTCGTGGTTCTGCTTCACCTTCCCCAAGGGAGTGGCACTGGGTTTTGAAGATGAAAATCTGGAACCACCAGTTGCAGGAGGCTGGGGTGTTTCAGGGCTTGATTTTGAAGTTTTCTTTCTATCTATCTCATACTTTGGCCTCCACGTATTAGCCCCTTTGGAAACCTCATTGCTGGAAGCACTAGGAGAATAAGGCACCGCACCACTCCCAATTCCATCTACCTGATCTTCATTGTTCACCTCGCCTTCCTTCACAGAGAATGCATCGGTCCCCGCTAAATGAAGCTCTGGGAGACCATTCTCCACTAACTTATTTTCCTTGGTGGTCCAATCTTTCAAGATGCTCTCGTTATCCCTGTGAGACGGGACTTTCCGAGGGGGAGAGTCCTTCTGCTTCAGCTGCCACCCATCAGCGGGGGCATTTTCAAACTGCTGACGATAGGAGGACACAGAGTAGGGTCTATCTTCAGACACAGTCCTGTCACTGACACCCAGTTTAGGCGTCCCTTGATTATGTGAGCCTGCAAAGGGGGCAGAATATCTTGTGGGCGAGAACAACGGGGAGGATTTGGGGTGAGACGGCGACGCACTGTCCGAGTGAGGGCTAGGTGACCTGCCACCCTCGGGGAAGGGGCTGGCCCCGGGTCTGGCCTGGGCTTCTTGCCACGCCTTTCCTTGGCTGTGCTTGTTGAGGGTGAGTGGTTTTGGCAACAAGTGTGGCTTATAGTGCCGGTCCCTGGAGGGGGAGAAGCCGTCCAGCAGGTTCTCCGTGCTCCTCGACCGGGCTGGCTTCACGTAGTTGTGGTCAAACTTCTCCAGCAAGCGGCTGACTTTGCCCTGCAGGTGGGCTGGGCCTCCCGCCGCCTCCTCGGCGCCCAAGGTGCTCAGGTTCTCCTCGCTGCGGCTCAGCGGGCCCTCGTAGATGACCACTTCGGCCGCTCGGATCTCGGCCACGCTACCCTTGCCGCCGCGAGCCAGCAGCTCCCCCAGGCCGCCGTTGCGCGGGCCGGCTTCGGTGAAGTAGTCGGGGTCGGACTCTATGATGATGATGTTGTCGGCGCGGATGGTGCGGACCCCCGGCATGTGGCTGTACAGGTCGAGGAGCTGCTGCACCGGTTGGGCCGTGGGGGAGGAGGAGAAGCCGCCAGAGCCGGGCGACTCACGCTGCGCCCCCCGCCGCTGCCGCCGCCGCTCCCGCTGGATGAACGGGTTGTCGTGGATGGGAGCGATGCTCTCGAGCAGCACGGCGCCCCCCGGCCCGGCGTCCTCCCCTCGGCTCGGGCTCGCCTCTCCCGCCCGGTTGCTATGCGACGCCGCCCGGCTTCGGTTCCAGTCCCAGTCGTCCACCGCCGCCGCCGGGCTCGCCAGCTTGGCCTTCCGCCGCTCCAGGATCTCCCTCTTCCAGGCCGGCATCCTGGCCATGCTGGCGGTGTCGGGGCCCGGCTCCTGCCCGCGGCTCTGAGGGGAAGAAGGCGGCGGCTCTCGCTGCTCGCTCACCGACATGCCAGCCGTCCGTCCTTCCCTCCGCTCGCCACCTGACTGACAGATTCCTCCAGCGTCCCGCCGGCCCCCGCGTCTCACGTCCCGCCCGCCCCTGGACACGCCCATCGTCTCCATGGAAACCACAACAAACTGGCCGAAAGGGGGGGGGGCGGAGCTGATACCCCACAGCGCCATCTGGCGGGGGAGTGCCGACAGGCAAGGCACAAAGAGTTGAACATCGCCCTTCTGTATGGCTCAGTGATTCAATGCTGGGGATGTTGGCCTGGTCGAGGGCGCTAATGTTGGTGCGTCTGTCCTTCCAGGGGATTTGTAGGATCTTGTGGCGACATCGTTGGAGGTATTTCTCCAGCGACTTGAGGTGTCTACTGTACATGGTCCATATCTCTAAGCCATATAGGAGGGCGGGTATCACTACAGCCCTGTAGACCATGAGCTTGGTGGCAGTTTTGAGGGCCTGGTCTTCAAACACTCTTTTCCTCAGGCGGCCGAAGGCTGCACTGGCGCTCTTGATTAGCTCCACTGGGCAGCCCACAAGACTCCCAAAGCAAGCGCTCTACTTGGAACTCCTTCACGGCAAACGAGCCAAAGGTGGGCAGAGGAAACGTTACAGGGACACCCTCAAAGCCTGCCTGAAAAAGTACAACATCCCCACTGACACCTGGGAGCCTCTGGCCAAAGACCGCCGTAAGTGGACGAAGTGCAGCCGGGACGGGGCTGAACACCTCGAGTTTCATCGCAGAGAGCATGCAGAAATCAAGTGCAGGCAGCAGAAAGAGCATGCAGCAAACCTGTCCCACCCACCCTTTCCCTCAACAACGATCTGTCCCACCTGTGACAGGGACTGTGGTTCTCGTATTGGACTGTTCAGCCATCTCATTTTAAGGGTGGAAGCAAGTCTTCCTCGATTCTGAGGGACTGCCTATGATGATGAGTATGGCTCAGAGACGTGGACCATATACAGTAGACACCTCAAAACACTGAAGAAATACCACCAACGATGTCTTCGCAAGATTCTGCAAATCCCCTGGGAGGATAGACGCATCAGCGTCAGTGTTCTCGATCAGGCCAACATCCCCAGCATCGAAGCACTGACCACGCTCGACCAGCTCTGTTGGGCGAGCCACATTGTCCACATGCCCGACACAAGACTCCCAAAGCAAGCACTCTACTCGGTCCTCCTACACGGCAAGCGAGTCCTAGGTGGGCAGAGGAAACGTTTCAAGGACACCCTCAAAGCCTCCTTGATAAAGTGCAACATCCCCACTGACACCTGGGAATCCCTGGCCAAAGACCGCCCTAAGTGGAGGAAGAGCATCCAGGAGGGTGCTGAGCATCTCGAGTCTCATCACCGAGAGCATGCAGAAAACAAGCGCAGAAAGCGGAAGGAGCGTGCAGCAAACCAGACTCCCCACCCACCCTTTCCTCCAACGACTGTCTGTCCTACCTGTGACAGAGACTGTAATTCCCGTATTGGACTGTACAGACATCTGAGAACTCACTTTTGGAGTGGAAGCAAGTCTTCCTCGATTTCGAGGGACTGCCTATGATGGACATGGGAACAGGGGGGAGGCCATTCAGCCCCTCGAGCCTGTCCCGCTGAAGGGTCGATAACCGGAGGGCACAGATGATTGCCAAAAGAACCACAGGCGACATGAGAAATGTGTTTTTTACGTAGCTAGTGGTTATGATTTGGAACGCACTGCCCGATAGGGTGGTGGGTACAGATTCAAGGGCAGCAGGCACTTGGGAACACCATCGCCTCCAAGTTCCCCTCCAAGTTACACACCATCCTGACATTCACCGTTCCTTCAGGTCAAAACCCTAACAGTACCTTCATCACACGGACTGCAGCAGTTCAAGAAGGCAGCTCACGACCACCTTCATCAAGGGCAGTTATGGATGGGCAATAAATGCCACCCTTCCAGCAGTACCCACATCACAGGAACAAATAAAAAAAAGTAACCTTCAAAAGAGAATCGGATACATACTGGAAGGAGAAAAAAATTGCAGAGATATGAGAAAAGAAAGGGGGAGTGGGACTAACTGAATTACTCTTCAAAAGAGCTGGCTCATACTCGATGGGCCAAATGGCCTCCTTGTGTGATTCTATGATTTAATAAGATCATGGTGACATAACTTCAGCAATCTAAAAAAAACCTATATAACTTTTATTCTAATTCTTCGAACCAGTGTAAACTCCCTCCAATCTTCAAATGTTCCACTGCATTGCTCCATGGCACCAGGTTATGAGTGCTGACAACTTGTTGAAAAACCTTCAGTCATTGCTTTTCATGTGTGTAATGGGGTTCAAAGGTCAATGCTTGTATATGTTCATACACTGTGAATCTCCTTCGTGCCTCAGCATTACTCATACCAGAATGGTCTATGTATTGGTGCCTGACTAACTTGATTGAATCTTTTGAGGAGGTAACAATTAAGATGGATGAGGGTAGTGCATTTGGTGTAGTGTATATGAATTTCAGCAAGGTTTTTGATGAGGTCCCACATGGCAGACTGGTCACAAAAGTAAAAGCCCATAGGATCCACGGCAAAGCAGCAAATTGGATCCAAAATTGTCTCAAAGGCAGGAAGCAGAAGGTAATGGTTGAGGGATGTTTTTGTGACTGGAAGGTTTTTTCCAGGGGGGGTTCTGTAGGGCTCAGTACTAGGACCCTTGCTTTTTGTGGTATACATCAATGATCTGGACTTGAATATAGGGGTTATGATTAAAAAGTTTGCAGATGATACTAAAATCGGTCGTGTGGTTGATAATGAAGAAGAAAGCTGTAGACTGCAGGAAGATACCGATGAACTGGTCAGGTGGGCAGAACAGTGACAAATGGAATTCAATCTGGAGAAGTGTGAGGTAATGAATTTGGTGAGGGCCAGCAAGGAAAGGGAATACACATTAAATGGTAGGACACTGAGAAGTGTAGAGGAACAAAGGGACCTTGGAGTGCATGTCCACAGATCCCTGAAGGTAGCAGGCCAGGTAGATAAGGTGATTAAGGCGGCATACGGAATGCTTGTCTTTATTAGCTGAGGCATAGAAAACAAGAGCAGGGGGGTCATGCTTGAACTGTATAAAACACTAATTAGGCCACAGCTAGAGTACTGTGTGCAGTTCTGGTCACCGCATTACAGGAAGGATGTGATTGCACTGGAGAGGCTACAGAGGAGATTTACAGATATGTTGCCGGGAGTGGAGATTCGTAGCTATGAGGACAGATTGGATAGGCTGGGTTTTTCCCTGGAACAGAGGAGGCTGAGGGGGAGACCTGATTGAGGTATATAAAATTATGAGGGGCCTAGATAGAGTGGATAGAAAGGGCCTATTTCCCTTCGCACAGGGGTCAACAACCAGGGGGCATAAATTTAAAGTAATTGGTAGAAGGTTTAGAGGGGGTTTGAGGGGAAATGTCTTTACCCAGAGGGTGGTGGAGGTCTGGAACTCACTGTCACCACAGTTAAAAAAGTACTTGGATGTGCACCTGAAGTGCTGTAACCTGCAGCGCTACGGACCTAGAGCTGCAAACTGGAATTAGGTTGGATAGCCTCTTGTTGCCGGCGCAGACATGATGGGCTGAAATGGCCTCCTTCCATGCTGTAAATTTCTATGATTCTACGTGTACAGGACTACCAGATAGAAGCCAGTAGCTTCAGCGAGCCTTTAGCCTCATCCTTGTCTCCTTTAGCATTTACATCTCCATACTTATTGTGATCCAACTAGTCTTCACCCACAGATCTCTCATCGACTCTCTCTCCCCTGGCCCTCCACCCTCCATCAGTGTTGGTGTTGATCTGCTCCGCAGCTCTCTCACTTCCACCTTCGTTGCTCCGCCTTCTGCCCCCCCCTCCCCAAACCCCCCCAGCAAGTCATTCACCATCTCCCACCACTGCCATTTCCCCAGTACAATTCCCACCTCCTGATCTTGAGGGCCACACACAGGCATGGGATACAGGACAATAGAGCAAGACTGGGAAGCGCGATTGAAGGAAGACTGGAGAGAGCCCTGACATACTAGAACGACACAAAAGAGGTTGACAGGATACAGGAGAGAGCCAGAAATGACACCAGGTTGTTGGTTCTGTATCTTCACACTTTCCCCATGGAGAACAGTGTGAAGTAGCGGAAGGATTCGCAGTCTGATTGACAGCCTGACAGCGGGTGGTGGGGGGGTTATTTTTGTATCTTCACACTCTTGCCTTGGAGGATAGTGAGAAGTAATGGAAGGATTAATAAGCTGATTAACAGTCTGACAGGCCGCAACGTCCATAGCCGTAACCATCTTTATACCAGCCAATTTGATGATTGGTGTTGTACTGCCGGAGGGTTTTATGAGCTCCCACAGCCCATATAATGACAGGGGGTGGGGCCACCCACACCTACTGGATGCGAGTATTCCACTGGATGCCAGCAGAGAATTCAGAGCGAGAGCTCCGGTCTCCACTTACCAGGACTGTCTGGATCAGAGGTCGAACCCCGTACCTTGTGACTCGGAGGCACAAAGTTACCAGTAATCCAAAGGCTCGCTCCATGGCACCAAGTTATGAGTGGTGACAACTTGTTGAAGAACCTTTAGTCATTGCTTTTCATGTGTGTTATGGGGTTCAAAGATCAGTGTTTGTATTATGTTCACACACTGTGAACCTGCCTTGTGTCCCAGCGTTACCCATACCAGAATGGACTATGTATTGGTGCAAACGCGGCACCCTGCAGGTGTACAGGGCTACCCGACGGAAGCCAGTCGCTGCAGCGAGCGGCTCGCAGCCAGTGAGAGCCGGGTTACACCGGAATCTTTGTTTCGCACCATGGATGCCAGGAAAGAGATTTGTCCACATAGGCACAGAGCTCCACTCCTGGCTGGTATATGTCTGGTGTTCGAGAGCTGGCGGCAGCATTCCAAAACATTAAACAGGCCCTGCTCAAGTTTATAGAGTGCCCAGGTGGTCCAACAGACTGCCTGAGCCTCTGTTACAATCAAAATGACACTGCACTCTATGAAGTGTCCACTCTGAAAGCTCAATCACTTCTGCACTGTGCCGAGGTGGAAAGAGCTGGTACCAAGTGCCGATCTTCAAGATTCCTCAGGGAGCTATTCACCGAGGTGTCCCTTGTTGATGTTATATGGCATTTCCTTGAAGCCCTAAAATAGCAGTTCTCCAAAGGACAAATAAGTACTGACAATTAAAAAACCTACATTTATTCAAGCCTCTCACATTCTCAGGGTGTCCTAGGGTTGCTCCACAACCAATGAATTACTTTTGAAGTGTTAAGCAGAGAATGAGATAAATGACCAGTTTTCAGTTGAACAATGAAGGTTGGCCAGGACTCCAAGAGAGCCCACTGCTCTTTTCAAATAGTGCCATGGGACCTTTTACATCACTTGAACAGGCACCACTCCCTCAGTGCTGGACTCTGATTGTCAGCCTGGACTGTGTCCTAAATTAGGGCTTGAAACCACAACCTTCTGACTCAGAGGCAAGAGTGTTCCACTGAGCCACGTGCTAGGATATCAGAAACACATTAGGAGATTACTAGTCATTAAATAGAAGGGGTGGGGTTCATTGAATGGAAATTATCCACCCTTTTCTCTGTTCTTTAAATGTTACCAATTCTGGTTCATAATTGAGCTGGTTTGGCAACCCAATGCTGTTAATAACATGTGCACACACTGGAATGCAGTAAGCTCTTGAAGTTGTATTGCGTGTTCCACCCCTGTATGGCATTCATGAGAGTCACATCTATATCCCACACCCTGCACAGTATTTACGGTAACCTGTTTCTATAACATGCAATGAGACAAAACATTTTTTTTAAGTTTAGTTTGAAAAACTAGTTCCTTATCAATAGGTAAACAACAGAAATTTGGGACTGAATCAAGAAGCGCTGAGTGACTCCCTCGAGGTAGCTACATACACGTGTGTGTATCAGAGTGGATAACCTGTGGTTCTATGGTCCATCAGCTCAGAGTTGTTGTTGGTTGCTTGGACTTGTGCACCTTAGTGAGGTGAGTGTGGTGATACACAGAAGTGGATAAAAGTAAAGGCTCACGGTGAACATGCTGCCTGTTTTGGGGGTGCAATGCATTCCCCACACAATGGGCTTTGTTTACAAGGGCCCCGGCATAACCATATTATATTGCTCTGCAGACTGGAGTTATACTGCACAGCGGGAGGGGTATGAAAGGTGGTTTATTCCTCATGTTATAATGAGCTGATCTGACTCCCAAATTCACTACTGCTTGAGTGTCGAGTGTTATAACTGCAGTATAAGAGGCCCACCCTGACATCAGTGTCGCACCTGAGAACCCTGGACTTGTTTTTACTCATTCTTGGGATGTGATACAACTGAGTGTCTTAATTTACCACTAATGTGGCCTAGCAAGAGTCAACCACATTGGCGTGGGACTGGAGTCACATATAGGCCAGATCGAGTAAGGACAGCAGTTTTTCTTCCCTATAGGACATTAGTGAACCAGTTCGATTTTTATGACAATCCAACACCTTCACGGTGGCTTTTACAGATTTTTTTTGTGGGATTTGAACTCTCATTCTCTGGATTATTGGTCTAGTAAGATAACCACTACACTACCGTCACCTCAAAACCTGTCTGGTGAGCACAGTCACTGAAAATCTTATTTCCCTATGTTTATTGCGGGTAAACGGAGTTAAGATACAGATCAGCCATAATCTAATTGAATGGCGGAATAGTCTTTATAAATAGAGGCAGTGGGTACAAAACTCAGGAACCTGTATAAAACGCTAGCTTGGCCCCAGCTGGAGTATTGTGTCCAATTCTGGGCACCACACGTTAGGAAGGACATGAAGGCTTTGGAGAGGATACAGAAAAGATTTACTAGGATATTTCCAGGGTTAGGGATCACAATTATGTGAATAGACTAGAGAAGTTAGGGTTGTTTTTCTTGGAGCAAAGAAAGTTAAGAGGAGATTTGATAGAACTGATTAAAATCATGAATGGTTTAGATAGAGTAAATAAAAATGTTTCCAATAGCTGAAGTGTTGATAACAAGAGGGGACAGATTTAAGGAGAGTGGCAAAAGAACCAGAGGCAACATGAGGAAACCTTTTTTACACGAGTGGTTAGGATTTGGAATGCACTGTCTGATAATAATAACTTTTATTTATATAGCACTTTAATGTAGTAAAAAGTCTCAAGGCGCTTCACAACAGTGTTACAGACAAACAGATAAATTTGACACCGAGCCACAGAAGAAATGATCATATAAGAACATAAGAATTAGGAACAGGAGTAGGCCATCTAGCCCCTCGAGCCTGCTCCGCCATTCAACAAGATCTTGCCTGATCTGGCCGTGGACTCAGCTCCACTTACCCGCCCGCTCCCCATAACCCTTAATTCCCTTATTGGTTAAAAATCTCTCTCTCTGTGATTTGAATACATTCAATGAGCTAGCCTCAACTGCTTCCTTGGGCAGAGAATTCCACAGATTCGCAACCCTCTGGGAGAAGAAATTCCTTCTCAACTCGGTTTTAAATTGGCTCCCCCGTATTTTGAGGTTGTGCCCCCTAGTTCTAGTCTCCCCGACCAGTGGAAACAGCCTCTCTGCCTCTATCTTATCTTTCCCTTTCATTATTTTAAATGTTTCGATAAGATCACCCCTCATCCTTCTGAACTCCAACGAGTAAAGACCCAGTCTACTCAATCTATCATCATAAGGTAACCCCCTCATCTCCGGAATCAGCCTAGTGAATCGTCTCTGTACCCCCTCCAAAGCTAGTATATCCTTCCTTAAGTAAGGTGACTAAAACTGCACACAGTACTCCAGGTGCGGCCTCACCAATACCCTGTATAGTTGCAGCAGGACCTCCCTGCTTTTGTACTCCATCCCTCTTGCAATGAAGGCCAACATTCCATTCGCCTTCCTGATTACCTGCTGCATCTGCAAACTAACTTTTTGGGATTACAACATGCTGCGGTGCAGAGGGACCTGAGGGTCCTTGTGCATGAAACTCTTCCGTCCAAAAGAGTTTCATGCACAAGGACCCCCAGGTCCCTCTGCACCGCAGCATGTTGTAATTTCTCCCCATTCAAATAATATTCCCTTTTACTGTTTTTTTTCCCCCAAGGTGGATGACCTCACACTTTCCGACATTGTATTCCATCTGCCAAACCTTAGCCCATTCGCTTAACCTATCTAAATCTCTTTGCAGCCTCTCTCTGTCCTCTACACAACCCGCTTTCCCACTAATCTTTGTGTCATCTGCAAATTTTGTTACACTACACTCTGTCCCCTCTTCCAGGTCATCTATGTATATTGTAAACAGTTGTGGTCCCAGCACCGATCCCTGTGGCACACCACTAACCACCGATATCCAACCCGAAAAGGAACCATTTATCCCGACTCTCTGCTTTCTGTTAGCCAGCCAATTCTCGATCCATGCTAATACATTTCCTCTGACTCCGTGTACCTTTATCTTCTGCAGTAACCTTTTGTGTGGCACCTTATCGAATGTCTTTTGGAAATCTAAATACACCACATCCATCGGTACACCTCTATCCACCATGCTCGTTATATCCTCAAAGAATTCCAGTAAATTAGTTAAACATGATTTCCCCTTCATGAATCCATGTTGCGTCTGCTTGATTGCACTATTCCGATCTAGATGCCCCGCTATTTCTTCCTTAATGATAGCTTCAAGCATTTTCCCCACTACAGATGTTAAACGAACCAGCCTATAGTTACCTGCCTTTTGTCTGCCCCCTTTTTTAAACAGAGGCGTTACATTAGCTGCTTTCCAATCCGCTGGTACCTCCCCAGAGTCCAGAGAATTTTGGTAGATTATAACGAATGCATCTGCTATAACTTCCGCCATCTCTTTTAATACCCTGGGATGCATTTCATCAGGACCAGGGGACTTGTCTACCTTGAATCCCATTAGCCTGACCAGCACTATCCCCCTAGTGATAGTGATTATCTCAAGGTCCTCCCTTCCCACATTCCCGTGACCAGCAATTTTTGGCATGGTTTTTGTGTCTTCCACTGTGAAGACCGAAGCAAAATAATTGTTTAAGGTCTCAATTTCCACATTTCCCATTATTAAATCCCCCTTCTCATCTTCTAAGCGACCAACATTTACTTTAGTCACTCTTTTCCATTTTATATATCGGTAAAAGCTTTTACTATCTGTTTTTATGTTTTGCGCAAGTTTACTTTCGTAATCTATCTTTCCTTTCTTTATTGCTTTCTTTGTCATTCTTTGCTGTCGTTTAAAATTTTCCCAATCTTCTAGTTTTCCACTAACCTTGGCCACCTTATACGCATTGGTTTTTAATTTGATACTCTCCTTTATTTCCTTGGTTATCCACGGCTGGTTATCCCTTCTCTTACCGCCCTTCTTTTTCACTGGAATATATTTTTGTTGAGCACTATGAAAGAGCTCCTTAAAAGTCCTCCACTGTTCCTCAATTGTGCCACCGTTTAGTCTGTGTTTCCAGTCTATTTTAGCCAACTCTGCCCTCATCCCACTGTAGTCCCCTTTGTTTAAGCATAGTATGCTCGTTTGAGACACTACTTCCTCACCCTCAATCTGTATTACAAACTCAACCATACTATGATCACTGATTCCGAGAGGATCTTTTACTAGGAGATCGTTTATTATTCCTGTCTCATTACACAGGACCAGATCTAAGATAGCTTGCTCCCTTGTAGGTTCTGTAACATACTGTTCTAAGAAACAATCCCGTATGCATTCTATGAATTCCTCCTCAAGGCTTCCCCATGCGATTTGATTAGACCAATCGATATGTAGGTTAAAATTCCCCATGATTACTGCCGTTCCTTTTTCACATGCCTCCATTATTCCCTTGATTATTGTCCGCCCCACCGTGAAGTTATTATTTGGGGGCCTATAAACTACGCCCACCAGTGACTTTTTCCCCTTACCATCTCTAATCTCCACCCACAATGATTCAACATTTTGTTCATTCGAGCCAATTTCATCTCTCACAACTGCCCTGATATCATCCTTTATTAATAGAGCTACCCCACCTCCTTTCCCTTCTTGTCTATCTTTCCTAATTGTCAGATACCCCTGTATGTTTAATTCCCAGTGTTGGCCACCCTGCAACCACGTTTCTGTAATGGCCACCAAATCATACCCATTTGTAATGATTTGTGCCGTCAACTAATTTATTTTATTTCGAATGCTGCGTACGTTTAGGTAGAGTGTTTTAATACTAGTTTTTAAACCATGATTTTTAGTTTTGACCCCTCCTGCAGCCCCTTTATATTCATACATATTGTCCCTTCCTAGCACCTTGTGGTTTACACTTACCCCAGTGCTACTCTGCTCTGTTGCCTCCTGCCTTTTGCATTCTTTCTTGGGGTCCTGTTCATCTGAGCTCTCACCCACTCTAACTAGCTCAGAGCCCTCTCCTGGGTTCTGAATATGCCTCGCATTTAGGCACCAAGCTTTCAGGCTTGCCTTTCATCATAGGCAGTCCCTCGGAATCAAGGAAGACTTGCTTCCACTCTAAAAGTGAGTTCTTAGGTGACTGAACAGTCCAATACGGGAATTACAGTCTCTGTCACAGGTGGGACAGACAGTCGTTGAAGGAAAGGGTGGGTGGGACTGGTTTGCTGCAAGCTTCTTCCGCTGTCTGAGCTTGTTTTCTGCATGCTCTCGGCGATGAGACTCGAGATGCTCAGCGCCCTCCTGGATGCACTTCCTCCACTTAGGGTGGTCTTTGGCCAGGGACTCCCAGGCGTCATTGGGAGTGTTGTATTTTATCAAGGAGGCTTTGAGGGCGTCTCTGAAACGTTTCCTCTGCCCACCTGGGGCTCGCTTGCTGTGCAGTTCAGAGTACAGCGCTTGCTTTGGGCGCCTTGTGTCAGGCATGTGAATAATGTGGCCCGTCTAACGGAGCTGGTCGAGTGTAGTCAGTACTTCGATGCTGGCGATGTTGGCCTAATCGAGGACACTAATATTGGTGCATCTGTCCTCCTAGGGGATTTGCAGGATCTTACGGAGACATCGTTGGTGGGACTTCTCCAGCGATTTGAGGTGTCTACTGTATATAGTCCACGTCTCTGAGCCATACAGGAGGGCGGGTATCACTACAGCCCTGTAGACCATGAGCTTGGTGGCAGATTTGTGAGCCTGATCTTCGAACACTCTCTTCCTCAGACGGTGTTGAACCTCGTTGTCGATGTCTGACCTTGCTGATAATAGACTCCCGAGGTATGGAAAGTGGTCCACGTTGTCCAGGGTCGTGCCGTGGATCTTGATGACTGGGGGGCAGTGCTGTGTGGGAGGGTCAGATTGGTGGAGGACCTTTGTACTACGGATGTTTAGTGTAAGGCCCATGCTTTCGTCTGCCTCAGTCTCTGAATGTGTGTAGACGCAAGCATCATCCGCGTACTATAGTTCGATGACAGAGGTTGGGACGGTCCAGGATCTGGCCTGGAGATAACAAAGGTTGAACAGGTTCCCACAGGTTCTGTAGTTAAGTTCCACTCCAGCGGGGAGCTTGTTGAGTGTGAGGTGAAGCATTGCAGCGAGGAAGATTGAGAAGAGGATTGGCGCAATGACCAGCTCTACTTGACCCCGGTCTGGACGTGGATTGGGTCTGATGAATCCGTTGGTCAGGATCACGGTTTGCATGTTGTCGTGGAACAGGCGGAGGATGGTAACAAACTTTTGGGGGCAGCCGAAACGGAGGAGGGTGCTCTATAGTCCCACGCGGTTGACAGTGTCAAAAGCCTTTGTAAGGTTAATGAAGGCCATGTACAAGGATTGGTGCTGTTCCCTGCATTTTTCTTGTAGCGTTCGCGCCGTAAAGATCATGTCCGTTGTACCCCGTAGTGGACGGAATCATGGCTGTCGGCCAGCTGCTGAATCTCCTGTACTTTCTGCACCCACCATCTATTCTTTAGGTTGCGGGTTTTTTGTTGGACCTTTAAGCCGCCTGTAATGCTGCTTTGCTGCTCCCGAGTTGGGTTGTTTTAGGTTCAGAAATGCCCTGCGCTTGCGATTTATTAGCTCTTGATCTCCTGGTCATTCTCATCAAACCAGTCCTGGTGTCTCCTGGTTGAGTGACCGAGTGTCTCTTCACAGGCACTGATTATGGTGACCTGAAGGGCAGACCAAGCGCTGTGGGCATTCTGCATCTCGGGGTCATCAAGGGGCCAGGTTAGCAGTGAAGCGCTGGCTGTATAGGGCTCTCTTAGTTGGGTCTTTGGTGCCCCGGCATTGATTTTTTTGCGGCACTGTCGCCGCCGCCGCCTTTGGGCTATGTTGATGTCAATGATGGAATGGATTAGGCGGTGGTCCGACCAGCAGTCGTCAGCTCCTGTCATGGAGCGAGTGATGCACACAAACCCTACGATCCCTGGCTCAAACGACGACATAGTCGAGCAAGTGCCAGTGTTTGGAGTAAGGGTGGTGCCACGATGCCTTGTACTTGTCCCTCTGGTGGAACAAGGTGTTAGTGATGACAAGGTCATGTTCTAGGCATTTTGTCAGGAGCAAGGTACCGCTGGAGTTGGTTTTCCCTACCCCCTCTCTGTGGATCATGCCTCCCCAGAGGACTGTGTCCTTGCCGAAATTAAGGTAGATGATCATAAGCTTGTTTAAAGAGCTAGGTTTTAACGAGCGTCTTAAAGGAAGAAAGAGCGGTAGAGAGGCGCAGAGGTTTAGGGAGGGAGTTCCAGAGCTTAGGGCCCAGGCGGCAGAAGGCAGGGCTACCGATGGTTGAGCAGTTATAATGAGGGATGTTCAAGATAGGGTGGTGGATACAGATCCAATAGTAGCCTTCAATAGGGAATTGGATTAACTTGAAGGAGAAAAAAATTGTAGGGAGATGGGGAAAGAGCAGGGGAGTGGATTACTCTTCGAAAGAGCCGGTGCAGACACGATGGGCCGAATGGCCTCCTTCTGTGCTACACTATTCTATGATTCTATGAGGGGCTGAGTATCTTCCTCCTGTACCTATTGCAGCCCATTCCACATGAGGTGGACTTCAATCCTACGTCAAAGGGATCGGCCATCAAAGAGAAAATGCTGAGAATGTGCAGCTGATCCGTCAGCATTACATTTCAGTTTCATGACATGCAATGATGTAGCTTGGCTCATGCTCAAGGTGTAACTCTTCCACCAAACTATTCTGTCGCGGGGTTACACCCGAAATGTTAACAGGGCTCTCCCTTTCAGCTGCTGGTCAAACTACTGTGCATTCCCAACACTTTCTGTCGTTCAAGATAATACTGCTTCCTGTAAAAGAAATAAAAACTAATATTTAGATAGCGCCTTTAATAAAGAAAGATTTACACTTATATAGCACCTTTCATGATCAACAGACATCTCAAAGCGCTTTAGAGCCAATGAAGTACTTTTTAAAGAGTGTAGTCACTGTTGTAACGACCTCAGGTTGTTCCAAAGCACTTCATGGCTAGTAAACTAATTTAGTTTTAAGTGTAGTCACTGTTGTAATGTAACAACATTCAGCAGCCAAAATATGCACAGCAAGATCCCACAGCAAGATCCACAAACAGCAATGCAATAAATGATTAGTTAATCTGTTTTTGGTGGTGTTGGTTGAGGGATGAATATTAGACATGACACTGGGGAGAACTCTCCTGGTCTTCTTCAAATAGTGCCATGGGATCTTTTATATCCACCTGAGAGGGCAGACGGGGCCTCGGTTTAACATCTGATACTGAAGAGGGCACCTCTGCCAATGCAGTGCTCCCTCAGTACTACACTGAAGTGTCTACCTAGATTGCATTAAAAGGGTCACAGCAATTCCAATCTCAAGTCTTTAACAAATCTCCTCTGCTATTCATTAAACTGAATAGAAAGAACTTACATTCACATAGCATCTTTCATGTCCACTGGACATCTCAAAGTGCTTTATTATTGAAGCGTAGTCACCATTGCTGTGTCGGTTAATATAATTGTCTTTATAGGATCTGTATAGGGTATTTCCAGCATATACTCAGAAGTAGAAACATGCATAACACGAGAATAGTTATCCTCAATATAGAAACTATGGGCCCAAGTTTCCACATGATTTGCGCCTGATTTTTTAGGAGCAACTGGTGGAGAACGGACTATCTTAGAAATCGCAATTCTCCACATTTTTTTTTCTGCAGTTCTAGTCAGGTAGAACAGTTCTACTTTGGAACAGAATTTTTTCTTCAAAAGGGGGCGTGTCCGGCCACTGACGCCTGATTTCAAAGTTTCCACAGTGAAAACATACTCCAAACTAAGTTAGAATGGAGCAAGTGAAGATTTTTGTAGAACTGAAAAAACCTGTTCTACACATTAAAAAATCAGGCGCAGGTTACAAATTAGGCGTCCAGAACGAGGTGGGGAGGGGGGGGGAGGGAAGTCATTAAATTCTACAATAAATCCTTATTTATACTTCTACAAATATTATACAAATAAATCCAACCTGAATAAACATTTATAAGCAAAGAAAAGATTAAATAAACCATCTTCCTACATGTGTGAAAGTGCTTCAGGCATGGAGAATGCTGCAGTCAACCTGAGGTGCCCATTCTTCCCGCGGGGGGGGGGGGGGGGGGGGGAGGAGGAGGCGCCCGTCCTTTCCCGCGGGGAGGGGAGGAGGTGTCCGTTCTTCCCGCGCCGGGGGGGGGGGGGGGGGGTGAAGGCACCCGTTCTTCCCGCGGGGGGGGGGGGGTAGGAGGTGCCCATTCTTTCCCGCGGGGGGGGGGGGGGGAGGCGCCAGTTCTTCCCACGGGGGGGGGGGGGGGGGGGGGGGGGGAAGAGAGGAGGTGCCCGTTCTTTCCCGCGGGGGGGGGGGGGGGGGGAGGCGCCCATTCTTTCCCGGGGGGGGGGGGTTGGGAGGAGACAGTGAGCAGGCTGCAAGTGCTGATGGCAATGTGCTTTTATTAAAAAAATGTTCAAAAATTAAACAGCTACAAAGAACTACAAAAATGGCCGAGTGCCAATGTTTTTTTCACACTACACGTGCGCGAACGCTCCAACGCGCACGCGCAGCGTTGCCGGCAGGAAAAAACTAATTTAAATAGTACCCGCCCCCTCCCACTTACAAAATCGACGTAAGTGTAGGCTCCGCCCCCCTGGGCGCCGCGCCGGCAGACAAGGAGCTGCAGAACGCTCCAGAATCGCGAGTTTTTTTTTAGGCGCCGTTTTAAGCGTGAAAAATGGGCGCCCAGCTCGGAGGGGCGCCCGTTTTTTATCGTGTGGAAACTTGGGCCCATAGAAACATAGAAAATAGGTGCAGGAGTAGGCCATTCGGCCCTTCGAGCCTGCACCGCCATTCAATGAGTTCATGGCTGAACATGCAACTTCAGTACCCCATTCCTGCTTTCTCGCCATACCCCTTGATCCCCCTAGTAGTAAGGACTTCATCTAACTCCTTTTTGAATATATTTAGTGAATTGGCCTCAACAACTTTCTGTGGTAGAGAATTCCACAGATTCACCAGTCTCTGGATGAAGAAATTTCTCGTCATCTCGGTCCTAAATGGCTTACCCCTTATCCTTAGACTGTGACCCCTCGTTCTGGACTTCCCCAACATTGGGAACATTCTTCCTGCATCTAACCTGTTTAAACCCATCAGAATTGTAAACGTTTCTATGAGGTCCCCTCTCAATCTTCTGAACTCCAGTGGATAGAAGCCCAGTTGATTCAGTCTTTCTTGATAAGTCAGTCCCGCCATCCCAGGAATCAGTCTGGTGAACCTTCGCTGCACTCCCTCAATAACAAGAATGTCCTTCCTCAGGTTAGGAGACCAAAACTGTACACAATACTCCAGGTGTGGCCTCACCAAGGCCCTGTACAACTGTAGTAACACCTCCCTGCCCCTGTACTCAAATCCCCTCGCTATGAAGGCCAACATGCCATTTGCTTTCTTAACCGCCTGCTGTACCTGCATGCCAACCTTCAATGACTGATGTACCATGACACCCAGGTCTCGTTGCACCTCCCCTTTTCCTAATCTGTCACCATTCAGATAATAGTCTGTCTCTCTGTTTTTACCACCAAAGTGGACAGCCTCACATTTATCCACATTATACTTCATCTGCCATGCATTTGCCCACTCACCTAACCTATCCAAGTCGCTTTTCAGCCTCATAGCATCCTCCTCGCAGCTCTCACTGTCACCTAACTTAGTGTCATCCGCAAATTTGGAGATACTACATTTAATCCCCTCGTCTAAATCATTAATATACAGTGTAAACAGCTGGGGCCCCAGCACAGAACCTTGCGGTACCCCACTAGTCACCGCCTGCCATTCTGAAAAGTACCCATTTACTCCTACTCTTTGCTTCCTGTCTAACAATCATTTCTCAATCCATGTCAGCACACTACCCCCAATCCCATGTGCTTTAACTTTGCACATTAATCTCTTGTGTGGGAACTTGTCGAAAGCCTTCTGAAAGTCCAAATATACCACATCAAATGGTTCTCCTTTGTCCACTCTACTGGAAACATCCTCAAAGAATTCCAGAAGATTTGTCAAGCATGATTTCCCTTTCACAAATCCATGCTGACTTGGACCTATCATGTCACCTCTTTCCAAATGCGCTGCTATGACATCCTTAATAATTGATTCCATCATCTTACTCACTACCGATGTCAGGCTGACCGGTCTATAATTCCCTGTTTTCTCTCTCCCTCCTTTTTTAAAAAGTGGGGTTACATTGGCTACCCTCCACTTGATAGGAACTGATCCAGAGTCAATGGAATGTTGGAAAATGACTGTCAATGCATCCGCTATTTCCAAGGCCACCTCCTTAAGTACTCTGGGATGCAGTCCATCAGGCCCTGGAGATTTATCGGCCTTCAATCCCATCAATTTCCCCAACACAATTTCCCGACTAATAAGGATTTCCCTCAGTTCCTCCTCCTTACTAGACCTTCTGACCCTTCTTATATCCGGAATGTTGTTTGTGAATACCGAACCAAAGTACTTGTTCAATTGGTCCGCCATTTCTTTGTTTCCCGTTATGACTTCCCCTGATTCTGACTGCAGGGGACCTACATTTGTCTTTACTAACCTTTTTCTCTTTACATATCTATGGAAACTTTTGCAATCCGTCTTAATGTTCCCTGCAAGCTTCTTCTCGTACTCCATTTTCCCTGCCCTAATCAAACCCTTTGTCCTCCTTTGCCGAGTTCTAAATTTCTCCCAGTCTCCGGGTTCGCTGCTATTTCTGGCCAATTTGTATGCCACTTCCTTGGCTTTAATACTATCCCTGATTTCCCTTGATAGCCACGGTTGAGCCACCTTCGCTTTTTTATTTTTATGCCAGACAGGAATGTACAATTGTTGTAATTCATCCATGCGGTCTCTAAATGTCTGCCATTGCCCATCCACAGTCAACCCCTCAAGTATCATTCGCCAATCAATCCTAGCCAATTCATGCCTCATACCTTCAAAGTTACCCTTCTTTAAGTTCTGGACCATGGTCTCTGAATTAACTATTTCATTCTCCATCCTAATGCAAAATTCCACCATATTATGGTCACTCTTCCCCAAGGGGCCTCGCACAACGAGATTGCTAATTAATCCTCTCTCATTACACAACACCCAGTCTAAGATGGCCTCTCCCCTAGTTGGCTCCTCGACATATTGGTCTAGAAAACCATCCCTTATGCACTCCAGGAAATCCTCTTCCACTGTATTGCTTCCAGTTTGGTTAGCCCAATCTATGTGCATATTAAAGTCACCCATTATAACTGCTGCACCCTTATTGCATGCACCCATAAATTCCTGTTTGATGCCCTCCCTGACATCACTACTACTGTTTGGAGATCTGTACACAACTCCCACTAACGTTTTTTGCCCTTTGGTGTTCTGCAGCTCTATCCATATAGATTCCACATCATTCAAGCTAATGTCATTCCTAATTATTGTATTAATGTCCTCTTTAACCAGCAATGCTACCCCACCTCCTTTTCCTTTTATTCTATCCTTCCTGAATGTTGAATACCCCTGGATGTTGAGTTCCCAGCCCTGATCATCCTGGAGCCACGTCTCCGTAATCCCAATCACATCATATTTGTTAACATCTATTTGCACAGTTAATTCATCCACTTTATTACGGATACTCCTTGCATTAAGACACAAAGCCTTCAGGCTTGTTTTTTTAACACCCTTTGTCCTTTTAGAATTTTGTTGTACAGTGGCCCTTTTTGTTCTTTGTCTTGCATTTCTCTGCCCTCCACTTTTTCTCATCTCCTTTCTGTTTTTTGCTTTTATCACCTTTTTGTTTCCCTCCGTCTCCCTGCATTGGTTCCCATCCCCCTGCCATATTAGTTTAACTCCTCCCCAACAGTACTAGCAAACAATCCCCCTAGGACATTGGTTCTGGTCCTGCCCAGGTGCAGACCGTCCGCTTTGTACTGGTCCCACCTCCCCCAGAACCGGTTCCAATGCCCCAGGAATTTGAATCCCTCCCTGCTGCACCACTGCTCAAGCCACATATTCATCTGTGCTATCCTGCGATTCCTACTCTGACTAGCATGTTATACTGGTAGCAATCCCGAGATTACTACTTTTGAGGTCCTACTTTTTAATTTAGCTCCGAGCTCCTTAAATTCGTTTCGTAGGACCTCATCCCTTTTTTTTAACCTATGTCGTTGGTACCAATGTGCACCACGACAACTGGCTGTTCTCCCTCCCTTTTTAGAATGTCCTGCACCCGCTCCGAGACATCCTTGACCCTTGCATCAGGGAGGCAACATACTATCCTGGAGTCTCGGTTGCGGCCGCAGAAACGCCTATCTATTCCCCTAACAATTGAATCCCCTATCACTGTCGCTCTCCCACTCTTTTTCCTCCACTCCTGTGCAACAGAGCCAGCCACGGTGCCATGAACTTGGCTGTTGCTGCCCTCCTTTGATGAGTCATCTCCCTCAACAGCACTCAAAGCAGTGTATCTGTTTTGCAGGGGGATGACCACAGGGGACCCTTGCACTACCTTCTTTGCACTGCTCTTCCTGCTGGTCTTCCATTCCCTATCTGGCTGTGGACCCTTCTCTTGTGGTTTGACCAACTCGGTGCTACTCACGTCATTCTCAGCATCGTGGATGCTCCAGAGTGAATCCACCCTCAGCTCCAACTCCGCAACGCGGACCGTCAGGAGCTGGAGGTGGATACACTTCCTGCACACGTAGTCGTCAGGGACACTGGAGTCGTTCCTGAGTTCCCACATGGTACAGGAGGAGCATTACACGCGACTGAGCTCTTCTGCCATGACTTAACCTTTAGATAGGGAACAATAATGTTAAAGTTTACTCACTGTTAAAGAGAAGAAAGAAAAACTACTCACCAATCACCAGCCAATCAATTAACCCCTTTGGCTATGACGTCACCTTTCTGTTTCTTTTTATTTCTTTTTTGCCTTCTCCCTGTAGCTGCACAAGCACGCCTCACGAACCCCGGACTCACGCTGCTCCAACTGCCGCCGCCTCACTCTCCCGCTGGGCCTTTTATAGGCCTCTCCAACCACGGACTCGCGCTGCTCAAACTGCCGCCGCCTCACTCTCCCGTTGGGCCTTTTATAGGCCTCACCAACCCCAGACTCGCGCTGCTCCAACTGCCACCGCCTCACTCTCCCGGTGGGCCTTTTATAGGCCTCACCAACCCCAGACTCGCGCTGCTCCAACTGCCACCGCCTCACTCTCCCGCTGGGCCTTTTATAGGCCTCTCCAACCACGGACTCGCGCTGCTCCAACTGCCGCCGCCTCACTCTCCCGCTGGGCCTTTTATAGGCCTCACCAACCCCGGACTCACGCTGCTCCAACTGCCATATATCCATAACAGTGTAAGAATAAAAGTGTTTAGTAATGATAACATTGATTCTGTATGTATATAAAATGTTAAAAGTGTAGATCATACGAAAAGACAAGTTTGAAGAGACAAAATGGATAACTTCCCCAAGTTCATGTCTCCTCTGGCTTGGCAGAGCCCAAGAAACAAAGGAGGCATGGCTTTGAAACTCACCAAACTAGAAAAGGTGTCAATTGCAAAGCCATTAACCTAATCAAGGAATGGCACCGGGCCTCCAAACAGTCACATGCATGAGGAGAAGCCAATCAGGAATGGCCCTGGAACCAAGACCCAATCCTGAGGCTTTCTGAGAAACAGTGGATTTAAAGGGTATAATAACCTGAGCAAAGATTGCTAGCTCTCTTTTCTTAAGCACATGGCAAAAGCAAGACCTTTCGCTACAGACCAAGAAGCAGGCCATGTGCTTTGCCAGAGGGAAATGACGCATACCTTTTTATAAATCATTATTGTAACATCATTGTATCTGTTGTAACTAAGTAGATCAGTTGGATAGCTGACGACTGCTGATAGATGTGCATGTATCTGTGTTTAATAAACTATTCCAAATTATTTTACAAGAATTGGTCTTGTCAATTTAATGCTAGAGATTTAGAAATCTTACAACAGTCACAAATAAATTCTCAGGAAGACCCTTAATTATATGGAGTAATAGGATATTAGGCACTAAGATACACTATCTTGATAAAGAAAGGGAACTAGACTATGATAGTAAATTAGCGAGAGACATAAAAAGACTATAAAAGCATCTATAGGTATGTAAAAAGGAAAGGATTATCAAAAGTAAATGTGGGTCCCCTACAGGCTGAGACAGGAGAAATTATAATGGGGAATAAGGAAAAGGCAGAGAAATTAAACAACTACTTTGTGTCTGTCTTCAAGGAAGAAGACACAAAAAACCTCCTAGAAATACTGGAAAACCAAGGGTTTAGTGAGAATGAGGAACTGAAAGAAATTAGTATTAGTAAAAAAATAGCACTGGAGAAATTAATAGGACTGAAAGCCGATAAATCCCCTGGACCTGATGGCCTACATCCTAGGGGTTTGAAAGAGGTGGCTATAGATATTGTGGATGCATTGGTTGTCATCTTCCAAAATTCCATAGATTCTAGAACAGTTCTCACAGATTGGAAGGTAGCTAATGTAACCCCGCTATTTAAGAAAGGAGGGAGAGAGAAAACGCAGAACTACAGACCAGTTAGCCTGACGTCAGTCGTGGGGAAAATGCTAGAATCTATTATTAAGGACGTGATAACAGGGCACTTAGAAAATAATAATAGGATTGAGCAGAGTCAACATAGATCTATGAAAGGGAAATCATGTTTGAATAATCGGTTAGAGTTTTTTGAGGTTGTAACTAGTAAAATAGATAAGGGGGGGACCAGTGGATGTGGTGTATTTGGATTTTCAGAAGGCATTCGATAAGGTGCCACACAAGAAGTTATTTAACAAAATTAGGGCTCATGGGATTGGGGGTAATCTACTAGCATGGATTGAGGATTGGTTAATGGACGGAAAACAGAGAATAGGAATAAACGGGTCATTTCGGGTTGGCAGGCTGTTACTAGTGGGGTACCGCAAGGATCAGTGCTTGGGCCCCAGCTATTCACAATCTATATCAATGATTTGGATGAAGGGACCAAATGTAATATACACAAGTTTGCTGATCATACAAAGCTAGGTGGGAATGTCAGTTGTGAGGAGGATGCAAAGAGGCTTCAAGGAAATATAGACAGTCTAAGTTAGTGGGCAAGAACATGGCAAATGGAATATAATGTGGAGAAATGTGAAATATTGGTGTTCAGAGGGACCTGGGTGTCGTTGTACAGAACATGCAGGTACAGCAACCAATTCAGAAAGCAAATGGTATGTTGGCTTTTATTCCAAAAGGATTTGAGTATGAGAGTAAAGACATCTTACTACAATTATATAGGGTCCTGGTGAGTCCACACCTGGAACACTGTGCACAGTTTTGTTCTCCTTACCTAAGGAAGAATGTACTTGCCATAGAAGGAGTGCAACAAAGGTTCACCAGACTGATTCCTGGGATGGGGGGATTGTCCTATGAGGAGAGATTGAGCAGGCTAGGCCTATAGCATTTAGAAGAATGAGAGGTGATCTCATTGAAACATACAAAATTCTTACAGGGCTAGACAGGGTAGATGCAGGGAGGATGTTTCCTCTGGCTGGGGAGTCTAGAACCAGGGATCACAGTCTCAGAATAAGGGGTTGGCGATTTAGGACTGAAATGAGGAGAAACTTCTTCACTCAGAGGGTGGTGAATCTTTGGAATTCTCTACCCCAGAGGGCTGTGGAGGCTTAGTCTTTGAGTATATTGAAGACAGAGATCAATATATTTTTGGATATTTAAGGGAATCAAGGGATATGGGGATAGTGCAGGAAAGTGGAGTTGAGGTCGATCAGCCATGATCATTGAATGGCGGAGCAGGCTCGAGGGGCCGAGTGGCCTACTCCTGCTCCTAATTCTTATGTTCTTATGTTCTAACACCTCCACCATGATATCAGCACTTCCGCTGGGATGCTTCAACTGATATATCAGTTATTTTATGGGATATCAATATTTCCACTGGCAGATCAATACATTCCCTGGGATACCAGTAGGTTCATTGGGATAATAGTATTTTAGTACCTGCCACTAAAACGTGGCTTTTTTGTACTCAGGCATGAAGATACTTTCACTTGCCTTTGTGGCTATTTGACATTCAGCTGGAAAACTATTTACACAGGAACAGGAGTGGACCATTCAGCCCCTTGAGCTTGTTACCATAGGAACAGGAGTAGACCATTCAGCCCCTCAAGCCTGTTACCATAGGAACAGGAGTAGACTATTCAGCCCCTCGAATCTGTTACCATAGGAACAGGAGTAGACCATCCATCCCCTTGAGCCTGTTACCATAGGAACAGGAGTAGACCATTCAGCCCCTCAAGCCTGTTACCATAGGAACAGGAGTAGACTATTCAGCCCCTCGAATCTGTTACCATAGGAACAGGAGTAGACCATCCAGCCCCTTGAGCCTGTTACCATAGGAACAGGAGTAGACCATTCAGCCCCTCGAGTCTGTTACCATAGGAACAGGAGGAGGCCATTCAGCCCCTTGAGCCTGTTACCATAGGAACAGGAGTAGACCATTCAGCTCCTCGAGTCTGTCACCGCAGGAACAGGAGTAGACCATTAAGCCCTTCGAGCCTGTTCCACCATTCAATTAGATCATGGCTGATCTGTATTTACCCGTCTAGGTTCTAAATCTCTTAAAACCTTTACCCAATAAAAATGTAGCAATCTCAGTTTTGACATTTTCAATTGACCCCCAGTCTCAACAGCTTTTTTGGGGGGAGGTGAGGGGAAGAGAGCTCCAGATTTCAGCTTCCCTTTGTGTGAAGAATTTCTCCCTGACATCACCCTGAACAGCCCAGCTCTAATTTTAAGGTTATGTCCCCTTGTTTGGGCTGTTACTGCCCCTTCCCCCGCACCCCACCTGCTGTTTTATATACATTATGAGCTGCTCATGCAGATAGTGATAAAGTTTAGCTCCATTTCTGAAACCCAGTTGAAAGAGTATAAAAAGTGAACAGAAAGGATTAGCTGAAAATGCCTGTGTTTTTGAGTGAATGCACATGGTGTGATACTGAGCTACACTGGCAGTGAAATACCCCAGGAATCTAGAGACAATTACTCACACTGATTTATTTTGAAAAACTTGTGAATGCACACATTTCCTGTGCAACTTCTTGTCATTATTTTACACCAACATTTAACATTGAAACTGTCTATGTAAACAATTAGAATTGAGTATAGATCAACAATGGGATATTTCTAAATAGATTGCAAAGTTGCAGAATAAATATATGCCATTAAAAACGAGAGAACTTCAAGTTTAAGAAGGCTGTGGATAAATAAAGAGGTTTGAAACAAACTAAAATTGAAGAAATGGGCATATGGGGCCTATAAGTATGATAACATGATAAAAAAAATATGAGAAAATAAGGAAGGAGATTAAGAGAAGGATAAAGAAAGGAGGGAGCATAAAATAATCTTAAAAATAATTAAAAAGATCAGTGAAGCATTGTACAAATATATCAGTAAAAAGCGAATTGTTAAATGTGAGGTGGAATGAGTTGATGGAGGATAAATGGACACTCAACAAGGACTTTGCTTCAGTGTTTACAAAAGAGGAGATAGAGGTAAATCCTGAACTGTAAGATGAGATATAATAAATGAAAGGAGAATATTAGAGAAGTTAATTAAACGGAAAGTGTTGGATTACTTCCAAGGATCCTGTGGGAAATGGGAGGCCCGAGAAATTATATTTCAGGGTTCAATTGAGAGTGGATGTGTGTCAGAGGACTGGAGGGTGATCAATATAATACCCATTTTCAAAAAACATGACGCAGCTAATCCGGGTAATTACAGAATAGTTAGTTCAACATGTGTGGAGGAAACATTTTGGAATCTTTAATTAAAGATGAAATTACTGAACATCTAGATGAAGAGAAAATAATTAAAAGCAGCCAACACAGATTTCAGGAAGGAAGATTGTGCTTCACAAACCAGATGAAGTCTTTGAGGAGGTGGCATGTGCTGGATGGGGGAAAATACAGTGAATGTGGCATACATAGACTTTCAGAAAGTCTTTGACAAGGTACCACACAGAAGACTATTGAAGAATAAGAGGTATGGAATTAGGGCAACATTATAACATTGGATTAAAAACTGACTAGAATGGAGGAACCAGAGAGTAGGAGTTAAGGACAGCTTCTCAGAGTGGTTGGAAGTGGGTTGTTCTGGGACAGTTTTTCTTCACTGTGTATGCCATTGATTTGGACATAGGGTTAGAGGGAATGGTGTCCAATAGCAGGCATAGTAAATAAGGCTGAGCAGCAAAGGGTTAAGATGGGGAAATGGGCAAAAAATTGTATCAATGTCAGTAAATGTGAGCAGGTATATTGGTACAAAAAAAAAAGGAGAGTAATAGTTATACTCTGGATGTGGAAAAGAAAAGCAGAGGGGATTTGGGGCTTCGGGTTCAGGAGACGTTAAAAGCACCTTTTGGGTTGATGTTGACTTTTGGGCAGCTGATTGGCAGAGGGCACCAACTGGTTTCCTGTACCCACGGCGGAGAGACCCCTGAGATATTAAAGCCCGGGCATCACTTGGATCAGGCTGGCAAGCATCGAACGGCAAACAGGCAATCTGGCTTTGGCTACAAGAATGTCAGTCAGAGGGGCAGGGTGGGGGAGGGGGAGGAAAGGCAGGCGAGGTTTCGGGGGTGAGCCTGGGCCTGCAGCAGTCCACAGTATCGTTGCGTGGCCTGAAGGAGCGCCCCCTGCTACAACAGGTTGCACAAAAATTTACCTTTACAGAGCCTACTTCGGCTTCCTCACCCAGTTCAATCCTAAAATGGCAGTCAAGGCCCTATGTATTACATAGAAATTACTGACAGAAATACCGGGTTTATGCAAGAGGTATACAATATATAAGATGTAATTGTGAATCTACACAAAACTTTAGTTGGAGTACTATCTGCTGTTTTGGGCTCAACACTCATCATCATCATCATAGGCAGTCCCTCGAAGCAAAGATGATTTGCTCCCATGTCAAAAAGGGATGAGTTCACAGGATCTAATATGCCAGATCCAAAACTACATCATGAAGGGTGGAAGATACCTGTGCTTGGATTTTTTTTAACATGCGGTGGCCGTTGCACACCAGCCATCACACGGGCTTGACAGAGTTAGGTCTTGGCCCAGTGGCAAGGATTACCCAAGACTAACTGGAGACCAGCTCTGTTGCACAGACCGAGCGCGTGCACATATCGTAGTGTGGGCTGGCCTGAGCTCCCCTGGGCCCTCGCCTCGCTTGGACCCCGGTCACTTCCCTCTATGGACTCTTGCCGCTCCTTTGCCCCTCCTGCTTGCCTGCCTGCACTGAAATCAGCAACCTGGCTTCATAGCCGTCGCCCTCCTGCGGCAGCACGCGCTGCTCCCTGCAGTGGTATGCTACCGCAGGCCGGGACCACGGCGATTTCGGGGACATGCCGCCGCACACTGCTCCCTCCAATGGCCCCGGCCTGCTGATGGTCTTACAGGCCGGGACCACGCTGCTCCCTCCAATGGCCCTGGCCTGCTGATGGTCTTACAGGCCGGGACCACGCTGCTCCCTCCAATGGCCCCGGCCTGCTGATGCTCAACACTATCGGAAGGATGTTGAGGCAAAATAGAAAGGGTACAGCACAGATTCACTAGGATCTGCGTTGTATGAGGAATTACAAAGATTTGAAAAATTGGGTTTGTTTTTGTTAGAACAGAGGGAATTAAGGGACGATATGATAGAAGTGGAATGCACTAGCAGGATTAGTGATTGAAGCACAGACCATACGTTTAATAGGTTGGATAGGTTGTTGAAGGCAATGGGAATAACGGGATATGGGGACAGAGCAGGCACACATGAATAGGACTGCTGCTCATGTGAAAAATAGTCCATTTCCATGTTGTAATTTCTATGCAATTCTATGTAAACAATTGTCTGTAATGGTGTAATTTCAGGCTCTGGCCAATAGTTGGCACTATGGAATGAGTTTCTGAAGCTTCTCAACTTCATTGCTATCTTGTATATAAAGTAACTTAAATTCATCAACCGACCATAAACAATTTACCAGCCCTTACACTGACTGATTAAGATCCACAGTCAGGCTCTTAAGAGAACCTATCAGAGCATTGGTTACCAATTGTCAAGTCTTGACCTCAAAATAGTGAATTTGACCATCTGGATATTCCAGTGAGCAGGCACTCAGTATTTGGGCAGGACTGCCATTTATTGCTTTTATGAATAGGGCAAGAACTTGAGAGTTTGTTTTCTAAATCATTCTTTGACATCATCAAGAAATTCATCATTCAGTACGTTCATCTCATTCAATTTCCAACAATACAGTGTGGGTGGGACCAACATTATTGAGTGTCAAAACATAGTTACTATTCAGAGTCTGATTTTATCTACATTCAAAAATGTTTTCTAAGCAGTTCAATTTTATAGCATGGTCTTTAAATAAAGAATCTTCTAATGTCACAAGGTTCAAAGCTACAGCGAAACCTATAAATTAAAGACACCTAAGGGACTTGCATCAGGTGTCCTTATTTTCAAAAAGCTCATTATATGTGCAGTAAACCGGATGAGCCAAATATCCCAGGTTTGGCTGGATCTCCTGCAGCGTTCCTTCATTTCCTCCCCCTCACCTGGGATCGTGCCCAATTCTGGAGCCCTGCCAGCGGGATGCGATTTCAGTTCATTGGGTTTCCCAGTTCATTGCCATCCTGGAGTCCTTTTCCATTGAGCGAGGGATGACCTGCTCCTGGGATCTGCTACCATTAGCAGCCGGCACAAGGAAAGTTGGCTGGTGTCGTGCCTGGCAGATCCTAGCTACATTGGGGTTATTAATGTCCTGCAGACCCCTTTCCGGGACCACCACCCTCCGTGTGCTGCAGCTGCTAATGTTTGAAGTGCTCGGGGTGCGTGGGGGCCGTTAGCAACTCGTCAGTACCTGACATGCTAGTGAAGTAGGGTAGCTAACTCTGCTCGGAGGCATTCCTGGAGGTTTGATCATGTAATTTTCTGACCATGTGCCATCTAATCGCATGATCTCAATGAATGTAATTGGAATTACCTTATAATGGTTGGGTCCACTGTAGTTGAGAATGTTTATTTATGGTTTTGCATCAGTGCTGTTTTGTGAGAAGTTCCAAGAGCCATGATCAGGCGGAAATGGGAGGGGGAGAGCGAGAGCGGGGGAGAGAGAGGGAGAGGGAGAGGGCGAGGGCGGGGGAGAGCGGAGGGCGAGGGCGGGGGAGAGCGGAGGGCGAGGGCGGGGGAGAGCGGAGGGCGAGGGCGGGGGAGAGGGCAGAGCGAGGGCGGGGGAGAGGGCAGAGCGAGGGCGGGGGAGAGGGCAGAGCGAGGGCGGGGGAGAGGGCAGAGCGAGGGCGGGGGAGAGGGCAGAGCGAGGGCGGGGGAGAGGGCAGAGCGAGGGCGGGGGAGAGGGCAGAGCGAGGGCGGGGGAGAGGGCAGAGCGAGGGCGGGGGAGAGGGGAGAGCGAGGGCGGGGGAGAGGGGAGAGCGAGGGCGGGGGAGAGGGGAGAGCGAGGGCGGGGGAGAGGGGAGAGCGAGGGCGGGGGAGAGGGGAGAGCGAGGGCGGGGGAGAGGGGAGAGCGAGGGCGGGGGAGAGGGGAGAGCGAGGGCGGGGGAGAGGGGAGAGCGAGGGCGGGGGAGAGGGGAGAGCGAGGGCGGGGGAGAGGGGAGAGCGAGGGAGAGGGGAGAGGGGAGAGCGAGGGCGGGGGAGAGGGAGAGGGAGAGGGCGGGAGCGAGGGCGGGGGAGAGGGGAGAGCGAGGGCGGGGGAGAGGGGAGAGCGAGGGCGGGGGAGAGGGGAGAGCGAGGGCGGGGGAGAGGGAGAGGGAGAGGGCGAGGGAGAGGGAGAGGGAGAGGGAGAGGGCGAGGGCGGGGGAGAGGGGAGGGCGAGGGCGGGGGAGAGGGGAGAGCGAGGGCGGGGGAGAGGGAGAGGGAGAGGGCGGGAGCGAGGGCGGGGGAGAGGGCAGAGCGAGGGCGGGGGAGAGGGCAGAGCGAGGGCGGGGGAGAGGGCAGAGCGAGGGCGGGGGAGAGGGCAGAGCGAGGGCGGGGGAGAGGGCAGAGCGAGGGCGGGGGAGAGGGCAGAGCGAGGGCGGGGGAGAGGGCAGAGCGAGGGCGGGGGAGAGGGCAGAGCGAGGGCGGGGGAGAGGGCAGAGCGAGGGCGGGGGAGAGGGCAGAGCGAGGGCGGGGGAGAGGGCAGAGCGAGGGCGGGGGAGAGGGCAGAGCGAGGGCGGGGGAGAGGGCGGCAGAGCGAGGGCGGGGGAGGGAGAGAGGCAGAGCGAGGGCGGGGAGAGGGCAGATCGAGGGCGGGGAGAGGGCAGAGCGAGGGCGGGGGAGAGGGCAGAGCGAGGGCGGGGGAGGCAGAGCGAGGGCGGGGGAGAGGGCAGAGCGAGGGCGGGGGAGAGGGCAGAGCGAGGGCGGGGGAGAGGGCAGAGCGAGGGCGGGGGAGAGGGCAGAGCGAGGGCGGGGGAGAGGGCAGAGCGAGGGCGGGGGAGAGGGCAGAGCGAGGGCGGGGGAGAGGGCAGAGCGAGGGCGGGGGAGAGGGCAGAGCGAGGGCGGGGGAGAGGGCAGAGCGAGGGCGGGGAGAGGGCAGAGCGAGGGCGGGGGAGAGGGCAGAGCGAGGGCGGGGGAGAGGGCAGAGCGAGGGCGGGGGAGAGGGCAGAGCGAGGGCGGGGAGAGGGCAGAGCGAGGGCGGGGGAGAGGGCAGAGCGAGGGCGGGGGAGAGGGCAGAGCGAGGGCGGGGGAGAGGGCAGAGCGAGGCGGGGGAGAGGGCAGAGCGAGGGCGGGGGAGAGGGCAGAGCGAGGGCGGGGAGAGGGCAGAGCGAGGGCGGGGGAGAGGGCAGAGCGAGGGCGGGGGAGAGGGCAGAGCGAGGGCGGGGGAGAGGGCAGAGCGAGGGCGGGGGAGAGGGCAGAGCGAGGGCGGGGGAGAGGGCAGAGCGAGGGCGGGGGAGAGGGCAGAGCGAGGGCGGGGGAGAGGGCAGAGCGAGGGCGGGGGAGAGGGCAGAGCGAGGGCGGGGGAGAGGGCAGAGCGAGGGCGGGGGAGAGGGCAGAGCGAGGGCGGGGGAGAGGGCAGAGCGAGGGCGGGGGAGAGGGCAGAGCGAGGGCGGGGGAGAGGGCAGAGCGAGGGCGGGGGAGAGGGCAGAGCGAGGGCGGGGGAGAGGGCAGAGCGAGGGCGGGGGAGAGGGCAGAGCGAGGGCGGGGGAGAGGGCAGAGCGAGGGCGGGGGAGAGGGCAGAGCGAGGGCGGGGGAGAGGGCAGAGCGAGGGCGGGGGAGGGCAGAGCGAGGGCGGGGGAGAGGGGCAGAGCGAGGGCGGGGGAGAGGGCAGAGCGAGGGCGGGGGAGAGGGCAGAGCGAGGGCGGGGGAGGGGGCAGAGCGAGGGCGGGGGAGGGGGCAGAGCGAGGGCGGGGGAGGGGGCAGAGCGAGGGCGGGGGAGGGGGCAGAGCGAGGGCGGGGGAGGGGGCAGAGCGAGGGCGGGGGAGGGGGCAGAGCGAGGGCGGGGGAGGGGGCAGAGCGAGGGCGGGGGAGGGGGCAGAGCGAGGGCGGGGGAGGGGGCAGAGCGAGGGCGGGGGAGGGGCAGAGCGAGGGCGGGGGAGAGGGCAGAGCGAGGGCGGGGGAGAGGGCAGAGCGAGGGCGGGGGGAGGGGCAGAGCGAGGGCGGGGGAGAGGGCAGAGCGAGGGCGGGGGAGAGGGCAGAGCGAGGGCGGGGGAGAGGGCAGAGCGAGGGCGGGGGAGAGGGCAGAGCGAGGGCGGGGGAGAGGGCAGAGCGAGGGCGGGGGAGAGGGCGAGGGCAGAGCGAGGGCGGGGGAGAGGCCAGAGCGAGGGCGGGGGAGAGGGCAGAGCGAGGGCGGGGGAGAGGGCAGAGCGAGGGCGGGGGAGAGGGCAGAGCGAGGGCGGGGGAGAGGGCAGAGCGAGGGCGGGGGAGAGGGCAGAGCGAGGGCGGGGGAGAGGGCAGAGCGAGGGCGGGGGAGAGGGCAGAGCGAGGGCGGGGGAGAGGGCAGAGCGAGGGCGGGGGAGAGGGCAGAGCGAGGGCGGGGGAGAGGGCAGAGCGAGGGCGGGGGAGAGGGCAGAGCGAGGGCGGGGGAGAGGGCAGAGCGAGGGCGGGGGAGAGGGCAGAGCGAGGGCGGGGGAGAGGGCAGAGCGAGGGCGGGGGAGAGGGCAGAGCGAGGGCGGGGGAGAGGGCAGAGCGAGGGCGGGGGAGAGGGGAGAGCGAGGGCGGGGGAGGGAGAGCGAGGGGGAGAGCGAGGGCGGGGGAGAGGGGAGAGCGAGGGCGGGGGAGAGGGGAGAGCGAGGGCGGGGGAGAGGGGAGAGCGAGGGCGGGGGAGAGGGGAGAGCGAGGGCGGGGGAGAGGGGAGAGCGAGGGAGAGGGGAGAGCGAGGGCGGGGGAGAGGGGAGAGCGAGGGCGGGGAGAGGGGAGAGCGAGGGCGGGGGAGAGGGGAGAGCGAGGGCGGGGGAGAGGGGAGAGCGAGGGCGGGGGAGAGGGGAGAGCGAGGGCGGGGGAGAGGGGAGAGCGAGGGCGGGGGAGAGGGAGAGCGAGGGCGGGGGAGAGGGGAGAGCGAGGGAGAGGGCAGAGCGAGGGCGGGGGAGAGGGCAGAGCGAGGGCGGGGGAGAGGGCAGAGCGAGGGCGGGGGAGAGGGCAGAGCGAGGGCGGGGGAGAGGGCAGAGCGAGGGCGGGGGAGAGGGCAGAGCGAGGGCGGGGGAGAGGGCAGAGCGAGGGCGGGGGAGAGGGCAGAGCGAGGGCGGGGGAGAGGGCAGAGCGAGGGCGGGGGAGAGGGCAGAGCGAGGGCGGGGGAGAGGGCAGAGCGAGGGCGGGGGAGAGGGCAGAGCGAGGGCGGGGGAGAGGGCAGAGCGAGGGCGGGGGAGAGGGGAGAGCGAGGGCGGGGGAGAGGGGAGAGCGAGGGCGGGGGAGAGGGGAGAGCGAGGGCGGGGGAGAGGGGAGAGCGAGGGCGGGGGAGAGGGGAGAGCGAGGGCGGGGGAGAGGGGAGAGCGAGGGCGGGGGAGAGGGGAGAGCGAGGGCGGGGGAGAGGGGAGAGCGAGGGAGAGGGGAGAGCGAGGGCGGGGGAGAGGGGAGAGCGAGGGCGGGGGAGAGGGGAGAGCGAGGGCGGGGGAGAGGGGAGAGCGAGGGCGGGGGAGAGGGGAGAGCGAGGGCGGGGGAGAGGGGAGAGCGAGGGCGGGGGAGAGGGGAGAGCGAGGGAGAGGGGAGAGCGAGGGCGGGGGAGAGGGGAGAGCGAGGGCGGGGGAGAGGGGAGAGCGAGGGCGGGGGAGAGGGGAGAGCGGGGGAGAGGGGAGAGCGAGGGGAGAGCGAGCGCGGGGGAGAGGGGAGAGCGAGGGAGAGGGGAGAGGGGAGAGCGAGAGCGAGGGCGGGGGAGAGCGAGGGCGGGGGAGAGGGGAGAGCGAGGGCGGGGGAGAGGGGAGAGCGAGGGCGGGGGAGAGGGGAGAGCGAGGGCGGGGGAGAGGGGAGAGCGAGGGCGGGGGAGAGGGGAGAGCGAGGGCGGGGGAGAGGGGAGAGCGAGGGCGGGGGAGAGGGGAGAGCGAGGGCGGGGGAGAGCGAGGGCGGGGGAGAGCGAGGGCGGGGGAGAGCGAGGGCGGGGGAGAGCGAGGGCGGGGGAGAGCGAGGGCGGGGGAGAGCGAGGGCGGGGGAGAGCGAGGGCGGGGGAGAGCGGAGAGCGAGGGCGGGGGAGAGCGAGGGCAGGGGAGAGGGGAGAGCGAGGGCAGGGGAGAGGGGAGAGCGAGGGCGGGAAACCAAGGCGGAGGGAGGGGGGGAAACTGAGGGTGAGGGGAAGCCATTCTCTCTGTCTTCCTCGAACCCCCATTTCTCAATCTCCCTCTCCCCTCGAACCCAAATTCCTTCTCCTCTCGAGCCCCCATTCCTCAATCTCCCTCTCCCTTGGAGGCCACATTCCCCAATCTTCCTCTTGCCCTCGAGTCCATATTCACCAGTCTCAATCTTCCCCATTTTCCAACTCAAGCTCCCTGCGATTTCAGAGCTGCCCCCCCCACCCCAGCAATTTCAGGGCTGCCCTGTGACTTCAGGCCCCATTGCTTCCTGGCTGCGCTCCAGCTCTCTGTGGTTGTTGGCACCGAGCAATAACTGGTGACGAGCTGCATGGAAAAGGCAACAAATTATTCTGCTCAAAATTAAAGCGATTTAATCTGGTTCTGACCCCCCGTCTGTACAGGTTTCACTGTACATTTTCCAACACCTTCCACATACATCAAGTCCACATCCAAAGCCACCCTTTCTTTGTGGCAGAGGGGCAGGAGAATGAAGAGGCTCCTCTGTCACTTTGGGCAGCTGGATGGGCCCAGCACTGTCCAGCGTGAAGGAAGCTTGGTAGAAAGCACCTCCCTTCCAGTTTGCTCCTCAGAGGATCTTTGGAAGAGGAAGAGGTCCATCTTGGAACCACCTGTGACACCAAGAGCAACACATCATCTGCTTTTGGGCTGGATTTACTCCCTCAACTCTCGACCACGCTCCTAGCTTTGAGACAAGCAGTTGATTGGGTATGCCTCGAAATACTAGCTAGCATCGAAACTGTCTCCACCTGATGTTTAGACCAAGAGTCTCCACCTGAAATAATGACCCAACTTTTCTCTCTTCAGATTTTGAGGGAAGGGGCTATGTATTTCCAGTTTTTATTTCAGATTTCCAACATTTGCAGTTTCACTGAAGTTCTGCTCCCATCTTGCAATTTTCCATTTATCCCTTGCACGCAGTTCACACTCTCCTTTCCCCTCCCTGTTCATGTTTGTACTCATCTTCCCCTCTGTTCACACTCGCGCACTCCTCTCTTTTCACACCAGCACTCTCCCCTCATTCCCAGTTTGCAGTGGTACTTTTCCCCCCTTTCCCATTCAGTTCACAGTGGCAATCTCCTCCTCCCAACTTAACATAGAAACATAGAAAATAGGTGCAGGAGTAGGCCATTCGGCCCTTCGAGCCTGCACCACCATGCAGTAAGATCGTGGCTGATCATTCACCTCAGTATGCCTTTCCTGCTTTCTCTCCATACCCCTTGATCCCTTTAGCCATAAGGGCCACATCTAACTCCCTCTTGAATATATCCAACGAACGCATCAACAACTCTCTGCGGTAGGGAATTCCATAGGCTAACAACTCTCTGAGTGAAGAAGTTTCTCCTCATCTCAGTCCTAAACGGCTTACCCCTTATCCTTAGACTGTGTCCCCTGGTTCTGGACTTCCCCAACATCGGGAACATTCGTCCTGCATCTAACCTGTCCAGTCCCGTCAGGATTTTATATGTTTCTATGAGATCCCCTCTCATCCTTCTAAACTCCAGTGAATAAAGGCCCAGTCGATCCAGGCTCTCCTCATATGTCAGACCAGCCATCCCGGGAATCAGTCTGGTGAACCTTCGCTGCACTCCTTCAATAGCAAGAACGTCTTTCCTCAGATTAGGAGACCAAAACTGAACACCATGGCCCCAAGTTTCCACATGATTTGCTCCTGATTTTTAGGAGCAACTGGTGTAGAACAGAGTATCTTAGAAATCGGAATTCTCCACATTTAGTTTGCTCCAGTTCTAGTCAGGTAGAACAGTTTCACTTTGGAACAGAATTTTTTTTTCAAAAGGGGGCGTGTCCGGCCACTTACGCCTGATTTCAAAGTTTCGTGAGTGAAAACTTACTCCAAACTAACTTAGAATGGAGTAAGTGAAGATTTTTGTACGCTCGAAAAAACCTTGTCTACACTTTAGAAAATCAGGCGTAGGTTACAAATTAGGCGTAGGGAACGAGGTGGGGGGGGGGAGGGGGGGGGAAGGGAAGTCATTAAATTCTACAATCAATCCTTAGTTATACTTATACAAATATTATACAAATAAATCTAAACTGAATAAAAATTTATAAGCAAAGAAAAGATTAAATAAACCATGTTCCTACCTGTGTGAAAGTGCTTCAGGCAGGCCTTTCATGTTGGAGACAGGCAGCGGTGTGGCGTCAGTGTCTCGACGGCAGCAGCAACAAGCTTCGAGCTGAGCTGCAGTGCTTGAGGCAGGCCTTCATTCTCTTCGTGGCTGGCCGCGAAGAAGCAGCACCGGACGGACCCGAGGCCATTCGGCCATGAGATATCAGCGGCGTCAGTGGCTGGCCGGCAGCCGAAGAATCAGCGGACCGATGTGAGGCCATTTGGACAGGGAGAGGCAGCCACATCGACAGTTTTATATTTAAATTTGCAGAATGGGTGCTGCATTGTCAACACCACGTATTATTGCAAAGTTGAATTGGCACTCTTATTTCTCCAAACACACAGTCCTTACTTTGCATGCACCAATGCAGCACCGGTCCTGCACGTTTAGCAGTGAAAAGCTGAACTCACTGATTTCAGCAGGTGATTTATTCAGCAGTGCTGCTAAAAGCACTCCCTCACACACAGAAATATCAAAAAAAATTAAATTACAAGCCTTTGCAGGGGTCCAAGAAACAAATCTTCACTTTTTCCGCAGTATTTAAAAAAATGGCCGAGTGACAATGTTTGTGTGAGACTGCGCGTGCGCGCACGCTCCAACGCGCACGCGCAGGGTTGCCGGCACCACGAAGGCTAATTTAAATTGTACCCACCCCCTGCTACTTAGAAAATCGGCGCGAGTGTTAGGCTCCGCCCCCTGCTGCGATGAGCGCGCCGCGCCAAGCAGACATCGAGCTCCAAGGAGCTCGAGAATATCGGACTTTTTTTTAGACGCAGTTTTCGGCGCGAAAAACAGGTGCCCAGCTCGGAGGTGCGCCGTTTTCGCCGCGGCACGAAACTTGGGGCCCTTATTCCTGGTGTGGCCTCACCAAGGCCCTGTACAACTGCAGTAAGACCTTACTGCTCCTCTACTCAAAACCCCTAGCTATGAAGGCCATCATACCATTTGCCTTCTTCACCGCCTGCTGTACCTGCATGCCAACTTTCAATGACTGATGTACCATGACACCCAGATTTCGTTGCACCTCCCCTTTTCCTAATCTGCCGCCATTCAGATAATATTCTGCCTTCATGTTTTTGCCCCCAGTGGATAACCTCACATTTATCCACATTATACTGTATCTGCCATGCATTTGCCCACTCACCTAACCTGTCCAAGTCACCCTACAGCCTCTTAGCGTCCTCCTCGCAGCTCACAATGCCACCCAGTTTAGTGTCATCTGCAAACTTGGAGATATTACACTCAATTCCTTCATGTAAATCATTAATGTATATTGTAAATAACTGGGGTCCCAGCACTGAGCCCTGCGGCACCCCACTAGTCACTGCCTGCCATTCTGAAAAGGTCCCATTTATCCCGACTCTCTGCTTCCTGTCTGCCAACCAGTTCTCTATCCACGTCAGTACATTACCCCCAATACCATGCGCTTTAATTTTGCACACCAATCTCTTGTGTGGGACCTTGTCAAAAGTCTTTCGACAGTCCAAATGCACCACATCCACTGGTTCTCCCTTGTCCACTCTACTAGTTACATCCTCAAAAAATTCCAGAAGATTTGTCAAGCATAATTTCCCTTTCATAAATCCACGTTGACTTGGACTGATCCTGTCACTGGTTTCCAAATGCGCTGTTATTTCATCTTTAATAATTCATTCCAACATTTTCCCCACTACTGATGTCAGGCTAACCAGTCTATAATTACCCGTTTTCTCTCTCCCTCCTTTTTTAAAAAGTGGTGCTACATTAGCTACCCTCCAGTCCATAGGAACTGATCCAGAGTCGATAGACTGTTGGAAAATGATCACCAATGCATTCACTATTTCTAGGGCCACTTCCTTAAGTACTCTGGGATGCAGACTATCAGGCCCCGGGGATTTATCGCCTTCCATCCCATCAATTTCCCTAACACAATTTCCCGCCTAATAAGGATATCCTTCAGTTCCTCCTTCTCACTAGACCTTCGGTCCCCTAGTACTTCCGGAAGGTTATTTGTGTCTTCCTTCGTGAAGACAGAACCAAAGTATTTGTTCAATTGGTCTGCCATTTCTTTGTTCCCCATTATAAATTCACCTGAATCTGACTGCAAGGGATCTACGTTTGTTTTCACTAATCTTACTAGAACAAAAGAAGTTAACTTGTTTGGTGATCTAGTTCCCGCCTTCGTTCTTTGGGGAGAATTGCCCACAATTCGGGCACTGCCAACAGGAATTTGTCTGCCATGAAGTAGCCACTGATGCTGCTCTGGAGGGTAGAACTCGACTGTGGCTGGGAACCCCTAATCTCTCGAATCGATTGGAAGAATTCCAATCGAGGGCAGCTTCCCATCCCCAGGGCACTAACTGTATGAGGATAGCAGTTGGGAATGTTGGGCAGGGCTGGAAAAGCATACGGACAGGTGCTATTTTCATCAAATTGACTAACAAGGGCGATGCTGTTAAATGTCACATGGACAAATACCCGAGGCCAAGTAGCAACTAATGCAAAAGCAAAATACTCCGGAGGCTGGAAATCTGAAATAAAAACTGAAAATGCTGGAAATAGAAAAAGGGCTTTTTGCTCTCCACAGATGCTGCCTGACCTGCTGAGTATTTCCAGCACCTTCTGTTTTTATGCCAAATAGCAACTACCTGACTCCTCTTCCTAATCTATTCTGGACTCAGACCCCATTAGCAACTACAAAGCCATCATATCCCAGACTGTAATTCATCTCCTCTCGTCCCCAGTGTTTCCAATCTCATTGTTCCCCAAACCCTGCACTGACTATTTCTACCGTCTCCGTAAAATTCACCATCGTGAGCCTGTTGTTCAAGCTGCTTCCTGATCTACTAACTGCATCTTATCGCCACCATTCTCCCTCCCCCTTTCTGCCCCTCTATATCTGTCACTCTGCTGATGCTATCTGCTGCATGGACAATGGTCAGGTCTATGACCTGAAACATTGCTGTTTAGATGGATATCCAGTTCCTTCAGAACCTCCATTCCTCACCAGAATGGTCTTCGAACCCGCCCTTTCTCTCTTGTGCACGTTCTCGCTTGTTCAGAGGGAGAGGGAGTGTAGTCGGAATGACCTTATCAGCGCTGATATTTAGCAACTTGAATTTATATAGAGCCTTTATATAGCGCTTTCAGTGTCTGCTGTGGCTCAGTGGGGAGCACTCTCGTCTCTGAGCCAGAAGGTTCAAGTCCCACTCCAGCGACTTGAGCACAAACATCTAGGCTGACACTCCAATGAAGTGCTGAGGAAGTGCTGCACTGTCAGAGGTGCTGTTGTTCGGCTGAGACGTTAAACAGAGGCCTTTTCTGCTCTCTCAGGTGGACGTAAGAGATCCCATGGCACTATTTCAAAGAAGGGCAAGTGAGTTATCCACAGTGTCCTGGCCAATATTTATCCCTCAATCAACATCACAAAAACAGATCATCTGGTCATCACATTGCTGTTTGTAGGAGCTTGCTGTACACAGATTAGCTGTCGTGTTTCCTACATTACACGTCAAAAGTATTTCAATGGCTGTATAGTGCTTTGAGATGTCTGGTGGTCATGAAATGCGCTATATAAATGCAAATCTTTCTTTTTTTAAGCGTAGCAAAATGTGCTTGAAAAAAATGGGTACCAAAATAACTGCCACGTTTGGGAGCATCCAGCTAATCTATTGGCTATCACTCATTCAGATGCTATTCATAACTGCCTGCAATTATATCACAATGTTACACGGGAACTGCTGGCAACACTGGCAGAGTTTAAATCCTCCAAATGGCACCCGAACGCAAAGTCCATTTATGATTAAAGTCTGGAGAATCCTCACTAACAGTCCTTAGAATTTCCGCAGACTGAGAAGTTATGAATTTTGGGAATGTAGTATCAGCGACACAATTTATTTTGATCTTACCGTACTTCGCTGGATGTTATTTCATGATCAATACAGAACTCCAATTTATAATCTATGTGCTCAAGGACTGAGGCCTGTAAAATATAGATTCCAGTTGATACATATTTATGAAAATTAAAATAAATATGTTGAAGTCCAGGACTATTTTACGGTTCCGGGATGTCAGGTTTTGCAAGCACGCTGGAGTGAAGAACCCCGCAAAGTACAATGTCACCCTCTAGTGGCAGATAATGAATACTCGCCCTCATCGCCTCTGGGTTTCAATTTAGTATTTCAGTTAACCGAGTGGAGTTTGGGCTAATTTAATTAATTTGAGCTGAGGGTTCCCTCACAAGCTAGCCCACGCCCCATAACTTACCCGACTCTGCACCAGCTCGGCAGCCATGGTTCAGTGGGTAACATTCTTTTGAGTCAGAAGGTCAGAGTTCAAGTCTCACTCAAGTTATTTGAGCCCATAATCTAGGCGGACACTCAGTACAGTACGTTGAGGTACCATCTTTCGGATGAGACATTAAACCGAGGCCCCATCTACCCTCTCCAGTGGATCCCATGATACTATCCGAAGAAGAGCAGGGGAGTTCTCCCCGGTGTCCTGACCAACATTTATATTTCAACCAACACCATTTGCCATTGCCATTTATGGGATCTTGCTGTACACACTCGGCTACTTCGTTTCCCTATGTTACAGTCGTGACACTTCAGAAGTACTTCATTGGCGGCAAAGCGCTTTGGGACCATCTGAATTTGTGAAGTGCAAGTTCTTTCTTACGGTTTGGTGATGGGCTGCTGGCTCCTTGCAAGACTGTTAGATAGAGAAGGTGACACAGCACTGTTTATACAGCAGGAAGTAGGCCATCTGTAAGATGGGCCCTGGAGCAAACTCCTCTAAATGCAGACTGGCTCTGAGCTGACAAAGCTCATCGGGTGCAGAGTCTGGGCACTCTGAGCATCACGGATTCAAATCCACACAGACAATTCCAAGAGCAAGCAGGTAGGCACCTGTAACTAAAATAATGCACAGCAATGATCCATCCTTCTATGAAGCCTGGCCTCTCGGCAGGAGGGAAAATCATCCAATAATAAATCACAATGCTGTAATTACCACAGTCCACAGTTAAACAGGACGCATTAAGTATTGGATTTCATTATTTGCACAGCTCAAAAATGTTTATTACAAGTACAGACTCGGCTTAAATCAAATAGCAAACAGAAAATGCTGCTCGAGCCAGCCCTGGATGAAATGGTTAGTGTGGGGATCAAACCTCCCCTCCGCTCCGCTGCCTGAAACTAGGTGCAGGGATTGTCGTAACGGGAATAAAAGACTGGGCCTACCATTATGCTCCGCTGTAACTCTGTGCGGCCAAAGGCCTGGGAAATGGGCTGCGACACTGAAATGCTGGGTCTTGGCCTTTCCCGGAAGTTTCTCCAGGAGTCTGAGGGCGGGACCTTTATCTGCCCCAACCATGCTCCCATGCAGAAGTGGGCTGCCAGTTCCCTCTTCCCTGGCCTCAGTGGCACCTGGCGTAAGGTTGGAGGGCAGTACGGCCAGTGAGATGCCAAATACCGGCCTCCAGAGAGCGCAAGTGGGCCCCAAAGAGAACACTGCGACCCCATCCCTCCCTCCCAGACAGCACCGATACCAGAATATCCAGGCAGGAGGTCCCAGTGAGTGTCCAGTAGTGGTGAGGATACCCGCTAGGCCCATCCACGTGTGGTAACCTCCCATTGGACCCTTTCCCACACTCTGATGGGGCCAGCGCTAGCAAGCAGCAGCCAGTGAAACCCTGGCATAACTGCTGGGCTTATGTCCCAATTCAAATTCAGGTTCCACATCTCCACATGGGTTAAGACCGGTCAAAGTTGATCACAAACCTCTGACTTCAATTTATGTCCCTTGGCCCCTGTTCATGACCCTCAAACAACTGCAGGGGATCTGGTCACATGTGCTTTTGTGAGTCTTCACAGGGTAAAGGGCTTTGACTGTAACCTACCCCCAACCATACTGATGACCTGGGAACACATAGGTCAGCCAGGCTCTGAAAGGTCAGTGCCTCGGGTGGAGTTGCCCTTTAGGACAGTACTGAGGAAGGGGGACGCGGCAACATTGTCCTAAAGGGGGCGACAGTGTCCTGGGGGGGGACGGCAGTATCCTGGGGGGAGGGGGCGGGAAACCAGTGTCCTGAGGGGAGGCGACAGTGTCGTGAGGGGGGGGGGTCTGGGGGAGTGTCCCAAGGAGCAGCGACACTGAAACACAGACCCACCTTTCACATCCTCGTGTTTTTATCCTCCTTTACTGGTGTGTGATGGAAACAGATCTATGTCACAGACAGTGGTGCTGGATCTAAGGCAAAGTACATTAGACTGGACAACGAGGGTAATCTGGTAATCTCAACCAAACATTCCTGATTGGTAGCAGGATAATACACAATTCAAAAGGTGGAAAGCTGCTTACTTAAAAGAGAAAGTTCACACACTTCAATATTTTGTCTGACAATGAGCGTGTATATAAACTAACCCAGAAAAATTCAAGTTCATTGGCTGCAGGACAGTGAGCCCCCCACCCAAAACCCCAGCCCTCCAAACCCCCCCCCCCCACACAATCCCCATGCACCCCCCAAATCTCCAGCTCTCCGCCCCTCCCCCCAACACTCCATAACCCCAGGCACAGAACCCAAGAGACCACCCTGCACACCCGAGTCTGTAAAGAGTGCTGACAGACTATTGGATGGAGACAGGACCTCACCTGGGTGCACACTATGCAGCTAGTGACAGCAGTCAGGAGCAACAATGTTGGCTGAATTCCCCACCAACTTGGGTATAGCGCCAGCAGAGCAGGGTGTAGAGCCTCTCCCAGTCTCCTGACGAGGTGATCTGCACTGACCTGGGGTTGTAGCCCACACCGTCCTGGTTAGTAATCTCAGTAACGTGCCACAGTGAACACACCCCGTTAGGATATCAGTGGAAACAGGTTTTTTTTAACCAAAATAAGTGGATAATATTGCACATTTTAGGCAGTAACTGAACAGTAAGTCAGTCCAGTTTTATTAATTTGAATTAAAATGCAATCTTTAAAAACTGGCAGTTAATGTACAACTGGAGAATGATGGGGAAGAGATCTTTATTGCTGAAGGTGAGAAGGATGCACTGACTGGGATATGACAGCATGTGATAACCATCAAATGTTTACCCAGATCATACATTTCCAAATAAAACACATCAACTCAGTTAAATTTCCTGTCACAACACAGGCAGCACTCTTCATTGTATGTTCCTGGATCGCAGAATCCAACAGGACCAAGTGTGACACAGGGCGTGGGAAGCCACCGGGAAACTGTCAGTCAGAATAAGTCAGTCAGCACCACTCCCAAGGGGACAGATGGCATCACGCCGAGAAATGCTATGTTGAGCTAGGTAAATGTGACTGGGTTGAGAGGGATTGGACCTGGTGCCACTTTAATGCTGGGACTTGGGCCTGAAATCAGTACAGAGGAAGTGGTACTCCCCTCCTGCTGATGGCTATTCAGAATTCCCTGCAGGTTAAGTTCAGTACAGCACAGGCGTTTTTCCAATAGTAGGACATTGGCCCATCATCCCAGCAATCCCGATGCAACACTTAAAAAAAAATCTGACCCGAGTGCGTGAAGCAGCCGCTGAGTTTGGTGATAAAACAGGGACATTGAAACTACGTTTATGAAGTGTTTGATCAGTAACACCTCGAAGCATTTCACAATGAATCACTCTGGCTCAGTGTTTGTCGTTCATAAGCGATCAGGTCGGCCATCTGGCACACAGCAGAATCCCACAAACAGAAATATAATGAATGAGTGACCCTGCTTTGGGTGGTGTGGTTTGAGGAAGGAATGCTGGTCAGGGGTAAGCGGACTTTTTGCTCTTCAAATAGTGACCGAGGATCTTCAACACTCACTTGAACAGACAGGCAGTACCTCGGTTTAACATCGCATCTGCAGGAACGCCACCTGTGACAATGCGGCACTCCACTGCAATACTGAGAGTCAGCCTCAGGTTTTGCAGGGGTGGGGTTTGAACTCAACCTTCTGACTCAGTCGAGAATGCCACCGACTGAGCCAAGCTGACACTTGCTCATCATCGTCTGCCACTCTGGATTAGGTTACAGTCCACGTAACACAGGCAGGGCAGCCAGTCTCCCCCCGAGCAGGGGCCCTAAAGTCTGCCTCGGAAGTATATTCTGGCTGTACTGCCCTGTGAACCCTTGAATCAAGGTAATGTAGGTCAATGACAGTGAATGGGACATGCAGTCAGCATTAAGCAAGCCCAAGCCCAGAGTAAACCCCTCTCCATTCTGCCCCAGCAGCCTCAAAAGAACACTTCCCCAGTATGGATTTTTCCACCTCACAAAATAGAGAAGCTTTGTTTTAATCCCACACATACAGGGAATAGTGAGATTCTTACAGCCTAATCCAAACCCTGATCTCAGATGTGAAAGAACTGCACAATAAGTCACAACACTAACAGCTCCCTCGGCTCACTCTATGTTTGTATAAGCTGTCAATTATTCTCTTCCCCTCGATTTTAGAAACATAGAAAATAGCAGTAGGCCATCCAGCCCTTCGAGTCTGCACCGCCATTCAATATGATTATGGCTGATCCTCTATCTCAACACCATATTCCCGCTTTCTCCCTATACCCCTTGATACCTTTTGTGTCTAGAAATCTATCTATCTCCTTAAATATATTCAGTGACTTGGCCTCCACAGCCTTCTATGGTAGAGAATTCCACAGGTTCACGACCCTCAGTGAAAACATCTCTCATTTCGGTCCTAAATTTCCTACCCCGTATCCGGAGACTGTGACCACTTGTTCTAGACTTCCCAGCCAGGGAAAACATCTGGCTGGGAAGTCTAGAACAAGCCAGTCTGTCCGGCCCCATCAGAATTTAATACACGTCAATGAGATCCCCTCTCATTCTTCTAAACTCTAGTGAATACAGACCTAGTTGACCCAATCTCTCCTCATACGACAGCCCTGCCATCCCAGGAATCAGTCTGGTGAACCTTCGTTGCATTCCCTCCATGGCAAGTATATCCTCTCTTAAGGAGACCAAAACTGCGCACACTACTCCAGGTGTGGTCTCGCCAAAGCCCTGTATAACTGTAGCAAGACATCGTTTCTCCTGTACTCAAATCCTCTTGCAATGAAGGCTAACATCATTTACCTTCCTAACTGCTTGCTGCACCTGCATGTTTGCTTTCAATGACTGGTGTACAAGGACACCAGGTCCCTTTGTACATCAACATTTCCCAAGCTATCACCATTTAAATAATGCTTTGTCTTTATGTCTTTCCTATCAAAGTGGATAACTTCACATTTATCCATGTTGCACTGCATCTGCCAGGTGTTTGCCCACTCACTCAATCTATCTAAATCGCCTTGCAGCGTCTTTGCATCCTCCTCACAACTCACAATCCCACCTAGTTTTGTGGCGTCAGCAAACTTAGAAATGTTACAACATTTGGTTCCTTCATCCAAATCATTTATATATATTGTGAATAGCTGGGGCCCAAGCACTGATCCGCGTGGTACCCACTAGTCACTGCCCGCCACCCCGAAAAAGACCCGCTTATTCCTACTCTCGGTTTCCTGTCAGTTAACCAATTTTCAATCCATGCCAGTATATTACCCCCAATCCTATGTGCTTTAATGTTGCACACTAACCTCTTATGTGGGACTTTATCAAAGGCCTTTTGAAAATCCAAATACACTACATCCACTGGCTCTCCCTTATCTATTCCATCAGTTACATCCTCAAAAAACTCCAGTAGGTTTGTCAAACATGATTTTTCTTTCATAAATACATGTTGACTTTGTCTAATCCCGTTAATATTATCTAAGTGTCCCATTATCACATCCTTTATAATAGACTCGAGCATTTTCCCTACTACTGATGTTCGGCTAACCGGTCTGTAGTTCCGTTTTCTATCTCCCTCCTTTTTTAAATAGTGGGGTTACATTTGCCACCCTCCAATCTGAAGGAACTGTTCCATAATCTATAGAATTTTGGAAGTTAACAACCAATGCATTCATTATTTCCATGGCTACCTCTCTTAGTACTCTGGGATGCAGATTATCAGACCCTGGGGATTTATCGACCTTCAGTCCCATTAGTTTCTGCAGCACTATTTTCTTACTAATAATAATTTCCTTTAATTCCTCTTGCTCACTAGACCCTTAGTTCCCTAGCATTTCTGGGACGTTATTTGTGTCCTCTTCCGTGAAGACAGAACCGATAAGAGAATAAGGGGTTATGGAGAGCGGGCAGGGAAGTGGACTCGAGTCCATGATCGGATCAGCCATGATCATATTAAATGGCGGAGCAGGCTCGAGGGGCCATGTGGCCTACTCCTATTTCTTATGTTCTTATGAAGTATTTATTTAATTGTTCTGCCATTTCCTTGTTCCCCATTATAAATTCTTCCATTTCTGCCTGTAAAGGATCTACATTTGCCTTCACTAATCTTTTTCTTTTTACGTACTTGTAGAAACTTTGCAGTCGGTTTTTATGTTCTTTGCAAGTTTACTCTCATACTCTATTTTTCCCCTCTTGATTAATCTCTTGGTCCTTTTTTGCTGAATTCTAAACTACTCCCAATCCTCAGGCTTGCTACTTTTTCTGGCAACCATGTATGACTCCTCTTTGGATCTAATACTATCCTTAATTTCAGTCAATTCATTTTCGCCCCATTTTTAAGTGTCACCCACCCTTCCCATTGAACATATCGAGGCTCCCTGCTCTGCCAATGCTGACTTTGATCCAACCAGCACAAGGTGAGATATCAGCCTAGGTCACATCCTCCCCATTGCTCCTTCCTATAGGTTAACCCAGTCTCTGCCCTGTAACTTCTCTCGGCATTGGGAATTTTCTCATTGGGCAATGCTGGGTATGAGCCTGTGTCTCGGTGCGCTGGGGAGCACTGAGTTGGTGCCCCAAGGCAGTGCACCACTCTATGAACTTCCCCTTCCTGCTGACTGGGAGGGAGGTGTCTCAGTGAATCTCCAAACATTATAGAAAACAGGCCTACCCATGAAAGCTCTTAACAGGCGCTAGAAAGACCAGTCTCAGATGACAACAGATGCCGATGTGATATCCCTAGACAGCTGGGCAAGGGAACCCCATCCCAGGGTATGAAGTACAACTGATAAACACTTCTCAGGATGGCTGCCTCGCACAAAAAATGAACACAGAACACACAAAAAAACACTCAGCTCACCACAGAGCACAGCCAAACAAACTGGAAGTTTATTGTGACATGTGGTCAGTAACAAACTGCTAACTGTGGAGCACACTGCAGACAGCTGAAACAGCATCGGTAGCCTGACAATGCAAGGGTGGCACAGGGACTGAAATGCTTCTTCTGCAGACGTACGACTGTATATTCAGCTAAGGTGTAAACAAATTACTAGTTCATCTTTCATGACAGCACACAAAGGGAGTCAAGACCAAAAGGAGTCTTCAGATGAAGCTGGGTTAGAGAGAGTGGGGGTGAACTGAACCAGGGCATGCAAACATAATTCAGTCCCCATACTAAAATCATACATTCTGTCCTTATTTTTATATTTCCATTATAAATTCCTATGGCCACATCTGTAATGGAAACATTCAATGTCACCACTGGCAGCAGCAATGGCAACTTTACCTGGCCAGTATCCATTTCAAATTTAGAATGGAAACTGGCCTCTTAATACATTATAGGCAGATAGTTGGATAGTGACAATAGATAGCGATCAACTGAAAACATGTGAGTGCCACAGATCATGTTGTGGTGGCCTTAAATTGGAACTGTTGACTATAACAGCAATCCCTGGATATTTTAAACAAGTGGGTACCAGCTCAGCCAAGAACAAATTCCTCTAATGCAGATCTGCTGAAATTGAGTTTTATAGTCGGCTCCTGATCTAGTCGCACACTGCAGAACAGTGACAGACTGCACCAGCACTTCAGACAATCCAGCACCAGAATTCCCAACGTCACACTTTTAAATTCATAAAACCTGAATCAATGTTAATCATTTGGGAAAAAAAATCAAAAACCAAGTTTGAAACTCGATCTAAGGTTGTTTTGGTTTTAAAATGTTTCATTACACATTCCTGGAGTGTTGCCAGGTAGCCTGCTTTTAGAGCGAAGGGATTTGAGCTGTTGGATGTTGCTTGGGAATAACAATTTGGAAAAGCAGAAACATAGAGGGAGAGGTGAAGCTAATTTCTAAACATAATCGTAACTGTGGCCTGGATTACTGCGTCCCAGCATCACACCTGGTCCAACAAGGATATTACCAGCCATGAGAGCCTGCTCTTTCTTTATCTCATTCGTACAAGTTTCCCCCGAGAACTGCACAACATCGTCACACTCTGGGAAACTTGAATTAACTGCTGCCCAAACACAGCACCCCAAGTAACAGCAAGAGTAAAGCTGTGGGGCACAGCCACTGATTGTTTGTCCAATACACGAGCACGTCCAGCTGGCAGAACAGTCACAGTCCTGAGGAATCACTGCATCCTTCTCCTCTCTAGACCTTGATTTCAGAAGGTCAGGGCTGGCCCGCACCACTGGAGCTGAACGTAAGCAGCGAATATAGAACCTCTCACCTCCTCGCTGAGCGCATCGCATCACGATTCCTCCCGTGGAGATCAGCCACAGAGTTCAGAGGTTGGCCGTGTGGCTCAGCACATCAGGACAGCGGCAAGACAAGAATGTTGGTTCAACCTGAATTGCCCCCTCCCTCCACCCCTACCCCACCGATATCCACGGAAACATCGGTGTCTGGCAGTCCAACAGCTTGAACACGCAGTCTGGAGTGAGCCGTTTCAGCTCAGTTGACTCGGCAAGCTCGAATCATTAACAGCTGGAGGAGAATGAAGACCGGCGACATGATGAGGCCATACCACAGCTGGGCACTCCACTCCACCAGCTTCTGGCACAGCAGCATCTCGAAGACAAACTTGAGGCTGAGGACAGTCAGGATCCAGAAGAGCCGCATGACGGCCAGGCGCTTCTCCCCATCCTGGAACAGGCGGATGGACACGATCATGGTGAAGTAGGTGCTGAGTCCGTCGGCAGTGAAGAGCGGGATGAAGACGTACCACCATTCCAGCTGCCCCACAAAGTTGTCCACCTTCATGGCGAGCAGCACGGAAAACACCAGCAAGGCTGCCAGATGCAGCAGCATTTCAAATGTGGCAAAGCCCAGCCATTGCACCAGCTCACGCAGCGAGAACAGCATCTCGGTGCCGGTACTGCACGGATCCTGGAGAGGGCTCCCGCGTCAATCAATTGGAACTACCAATTTACATCAGTACAGTGGCGGCTCCTGGTGCTGCTTCCAGTCCACAAACTCTGCACGCAACTTCTGAAAAATAAATAGAAGTATCAAATTGTTATTCTTTTACGCCCTTCATTCTACTCAATAATTGGGTGAGATTGCAACTCTTTTATAATAAAAGACTTGCCCTACATGACCTCAAAGGTTCTGCACAGAGGTGTTATCAGACAAAAGTGGACATGGTGGAAGGTGATCAAAGAGGTGGATTTTAGGGAGAGTCTTCAAGAAGGAAAGGGTGGGAAAGAGGCAAAGAGGTTAAAGAGGGGATTCGAGAGCGTGTCTCAGTGTAGTAAGGTCCGGGTACAGCGAGACTGTAAGTTCCTCCCGGTCACTATTCCAGTGAAGTTAGACTGTCTGCCAGTTGTGGGGCGGAGAGGCTGCCTGCCTGTCCCTGGGCGGAGAGACTGCCTGCCTGTCCCTGGGTGGAGAGACTGCCTGCCTGCCTGTCCCTGGGCGGAGAGACTGCCTGCCTGCCTGTCTGTCTGTCCCTGAGCGGAGAGACTGCCTGCCTGCCTGTCCCTGGGCGGAGAGACTGCCTGCCTGCCTGCCTGTCCCTGGGCGGAGAGACTGCCTGCCTGCCTGTCCCTGGGCGGAGAGACTGCCTGTCTGTCCCTGGGCGGAGAGATGCCTGCCTGCCTGTCTGTCTGTCCCTGAGCGGAGAGACTGCCTGCCTGCCTGTCCCTGGGCGGAGAGACTGCCTGTAACGGGGTGGAAAGACTGCCTGCCTGTCTGTAACGGGGCGGAGGGTCTGTCTGCCTGTCTGTAACGGGGCGGAGAGACTGCCTGCCTGCCTGCCCCTGGGCGGAGAGACTGTCTGCCTGCCTGCCCCTGGGCGGAGAGACTGTCTGCCTGCCTGTCCCTGGGCGGAGAGACTGTCTGCCTGCCTGCCCCTGGGCAGAGAGACTGTCTGCCTGCCTGCCCCTGGGCGGAGAGACTGTCTGCCTGCCTGCCCCTGGGCGGAGAGACTGTCTGCCTGCCTGCCCCTGGGCGGAGAGACTGTCTGCCTGCCTGCCCCTGGGCGGAGAGACTGTCTGCCTGCCTGCCCCTGGGCGGAGAGACTGTCTGCCTGCCTGCCCCTGGGCGGAGAGACTGTCTGCCTGCCTGCCCCTGGGCGGAGAGACTGTCTGCCTGCCTGCCCCTGGGCGGAGAGACTGTCTGCCTGCCTGCCCCTGGGCGGAGAGACTGTCTGCCTGCCTGCCCCTGGGCGGAGAGACTGTCTGCCTGCCTGCCCCTGGGCGGAGAGACTGCCTGCCTGCCTGTCCCTGGGCGGAGAGACTGTCTGCCTGCCCCTTTGCGGAGAGACTGTCTGCCTGCCTGTCCCTGGGCGGAGAGACTGCCTGCCTGTCCCGGGGCTGCGAAAATATTTGTCTGTCTGTCTGTCTGTCCCGGGGCTGCGAGAATTTTTGCCTGTGTGTCGGGCAGTCCCAGGGCAGCTAAACGGCATTACGGGGCCGCCACTCCCCCGTACATCCTCACCCCCCCACCCGGGGCCGTTCCTGCACTCACTCCCTTGCTGGTTGGCCGGCCGGTAGGCACTCTCACGACCCCCCGCCCCCCTCACACCGGGCTGCACACCCTCTCCCCTCCTCCCCCCGGGCCGAACTCTCTCTCTCTCTCTCTCTCTCTCTCCCCCTCTCCCTCTCCCTCACACACCCACACACCCTCCCTCACACACCCTCCCTCACACACCCTCCCTCACACACACTCACCCTCTCTCTCTCTCTCTCCCCCACCCTCCCCCTCTCTCCCCCCACCCTCCCTCCCTCTCTCTCTCCACCACCCTCCCTCCCTCTCTCTCTCACCCTCCCTCCCTCTCTCTCCCACCCTCCCTCCTCCCCTCTCTCTCTCTCTCTCCCCCACCCTCCCTCTCTCTCTCCCCCACCCTCTCTCTCACCCTCCCTCTCTCTCTCTCTCTCTCTCTTCCCCCACCCTCCCTCCCCTCTCTCTCTCCCCCACCCTCCTTCCCCTCTCTCTCTCCCCCACCCTCCTCTCTCTCTCTCTCTCTCTCTCCCACCCTCCCTTTCTCTCTCCCACCC
>NC_091996.1:68532142-68581692 GCF_044704955.1 Pristiophorus japonicus
AGTTGACGCTGTGCTGATATATGGAAGGTAACTCCTTAACGTGCCCCATTCTGTCGCTGTGACTAAATCTGTGTGTCCATGTTCTGATACAGGGTATTTTGCAATAATCAGAGGTGATAGTTCTGCTGTACACCTTGTGATCTGAGTTCGGCTCATTCTTATTGCTGTATCATCAAATACCCCTGGAATATAAAACTAAAAAATATTTTTAGGTTATGAAAAATACAATATCTTACTGCTGCTGATATTGGTAAGCTGCTTGGGGTTCTGTGCTGGAGCTTCTGGTAACTCCTGTCCTACTCTGTATGTCTTATCTTATATGTGATGTATATATTTTTTGTTGAAAATAATACATCTGACCGCAGCTTGAAGATGTGCCGGTTCCGTCTCGCCCACCCCCAGCCTCACGAGCTCTGCTTCACTCTTTCCCTGCAGATGGTTGAGCGGAAGCTGCTGGTGTTGTTCGGTAGTCAGACCGGCACGGCACAGGATGTGGCCGAGCGGATCGGCAGGGAAGGAATACGGCGTCACTTCACATGCAGAGTGATGCCGTTCGATAGTTATACAATCGTGAGTACTGGTGGATGCAGATGGAGATGGACGGGGCTGACCTTCATCCTGTGTGCTACCTCTTATATCTCTCGTGCTGTGGTCACTGCCTGAGGTGCTCGTGGGCCCGCACTGTATCGGAGGCACACTTGCCTGTATTACAACTGAGACTGCATTTCAAAAATTGGTTGTGAAGCACTTTGGGACCTCTTGAGGATTTATATAGTGCATTCCATGGCATCAGGGCATCCCACAGCATTTGCGGACTGATTATCGGCACAAACACTTTTGCGGCCTGCTGCACAAGTACACAGTATCCAGGAGCCACGCATGTGCACCCGATCCCTTCTCCACACGCGCGCTATTTACCGAAGCCGCACATGCGCAGTACTCGACAGTTGCAGCCTGCACTGTGGGCCACGTTTTCCTTGGCTCCGTGCGGAGAAGGTTGGTGGCTGGGGGAGAGGGGGGCGGATGAGAGAGGATCAAAAGGGGAGGGAGAGGGAATCAGAGGGGGGAAGGGGAGGGAGAGGGGATCAGAGGGGGGAATGGGAGGGAGAGGGGTTTGGGGGAGGGAGAGGGGAGAGGTAGGGAGAGAGGATCGGAGCAGGGTGAGAGAGAGGGGATCGGAGCAGGGTGAGAGAGAGGGGATCGGAGCAGGGTGAGAGAGAGGGGAGGAAGAGAGAGGTGAGAGAAAGAGGGGATAGGAGGGGGAAGAGAGAACGAATCGGATGGAGAGAGAACGGGAATCAGGGGAGAGGGAATCGGGGGGAGGGGGGGATAAGTGGGAAGAGAGAATTGGAAGGAGGAGAGGGGATTGAAGGGGGGGAGGGAGAGAGGGGATAGAGAGACAAGGAATCTGAGGTGGGAAGAGAAAGGGGATCGGAGGGGAGAGAGAGACAGATAGAATTGAATGGGGAGAGAAGGGGGATTGGAGCGGAGAGAGAGATAGGGAATCAGAGAGGGAATCGGGAGTGCGAGGGGCCATCGGGCGGGGGGGAAGAGTGGGAATCTGACAGGTGAGGGAGGGAATTGGAGGGGGGAGAGGGAAGAAGGCAAGAGTGGGAATCGGGGGGGGGGGGGCGAGAGGAGGGGGAAAGTGTGGAGGGTGAGAGAGGTGGGGGAAGAGGGTGAGCGAGAGAGGAGGGGGAGAGAGGGAATCAGGAGAGGGGAGAGAGGGAATCAGGAGGGGGAAGAGAGGGAATCGGAAGGGGGAGAGAGAGGGAATCAGCAGGGGAAAGAGAGAGAGAGAGAGAAACAGGGTGATAGAGCAAGGAAAGAGAGAGAATCAAAGGAAGTGAGGATCGAAGAGGAAGAGAGAGGATCAGAGGGGAGTGGAGGTCAGGAACTGGGCGGGGGAGGGGTGGTAAAGTGTATGGATGGGACAGCGGGGATGGGGGAAGAACATGATCCGGGTCGAAAGGGGGCGAGGAATAAGAGCGAGAATATGATCCAGATGGTAAAACGGATCCCGTTCTTCCAATCCCACCCACTTTACACCCGCACCACATTCTCCCTCTCCTCCCACTAGATCGGAGTGATATCTAGGAAAGCTCAGTGCGTATGTGGCATCTGGCATCATTGGATTGGATAAAATCTGGAAGTCATGACGCTGTCACTATTCACTCATACCCAATAAACCTGTTATTAATCCGTGCCCCGCACACAATGTGGGGGGGTAGAAGGTCAGGAACCTGGTGTGGGGAGTGGAACTTGGGCAGGGGAGGAGGTCAGAAACTTGCGGGGGTAGGAGGGTGGAGGAAGGTTAAGAACCTGTTGGGAGGACGGGAAAAAGTCTTAACCCACAAGGGTGAACTCTCCGTGTTCTTTGTGAGCTCTGTTCTGTCTGGAGCCTGGCAGTCAGAATGGCTCAAATTACATTTTGCAAAGTAATTGATTCTTCAGGCAGGCAGAATCTAATTAGACATTCCTGAGAAAATGCTGTGTGTGTCTTGTCTTCTAAGGGGACCAATCAGAAATCTGGTGTTGGAAATAAATGTGACCAAACATTTTCCAGCCAATTAAGTAATCGAAGTGCAGTCACTGTTGTAATGTTAGAAATGCAGCAGCCAATTAGCGCACAAGCTTCCACAAATAGCAATGAGATAATGGACTTCAAAGGTAGTAATCTCTGGATTACTTGCAGTGCCACGCGCTAGTGAGTATAGGAACAGTAGGATAAAGCAGAGAGGATAATGTGAGGCTGGAGAAATGGTGTCGGAGAGGGGACTTTGGAATCCTGGGGCACTGGGACCGGTTCTGGGGCAGAAGGGACCTGTGCAAAGTGGATGGTTGCACTTCAACAGATCTGGCACGAATGTCCTCGCAGGAAGGCTAACTAATGCTGTGGGGGAGGGTTTAAACTAATTTGGCAGGGGGATGGGCACCAGGATGAAACATTTGAGAGGAGAAACAAGATGCACAGAAGACTGGAGAGACAAATAGCACTCGAGCAAAGAATAGTTCAGAAATAAAAGAAGGAAAGACTTGCATTTATATAGCTCGAGTTTGGGACATCCCAAAGCACTTTATAGCCATGAAGTAATTTTTGAAGTGTAGTCACTGTTGCAATTTAGGAAACGTGGCAGCCAATTGCGCACACAAACAGCAATGTGATAATGACCAGATAATCTGTGTATTATGTTGCTTGAGAGATAAATATTGGCCAGGACACCAGGGATAACTCCGCTGCTCTTTTTCACAATAGTGCCATGGGATCTTTTATGCCCACCTGAGCGGGCAGACGGGGCCTCGGTTTAACATCTTATCTGAAAGGTGGCACCTCCGACAGTGCAGCACTCCCTCAGCACTGCACTGGAGTGTCGGCCTAGATTTTTGTGCTCAAGTCTCAGGATTGGGACTTGAACCCACAACCTTCTGACTCGGGCAAGAGTGCTACCCACTGAGCTATGGCTGACAGAGGAGGGATCAGGCATGGGACAAATGCAAGATTGGTTTGGAGTGCATGTGCGTAAATGCAGATAGTGTGGTAAATAAGGTTGGTGAGCTGCAGGCACAAGACACCGCATGGGACGTGGCTCAAAGAAGGGGAGCATTGGGAACTCAGTATTCCTGGCTACAGGTATTCAGAGAGATAGGAAAGGATAAAAAGGAGAGAAGTGGCACTATTGATCAAAGACATTATTATAGCACTGGAGAGAGATGGTGTATGAGGGTTCAAAGATAGAATCCTTTTGGTTAGAATTAAGGAACAATAGAGGAGCTTTTACAATACTGGGTGTATTCTATAGGCCACCAATTAATGGGACAGAGATAGCGGAGAAAATTTGCAGTCAAATTACAGAAAGATGCAAGAACTACAGAGTAGTGATTATGGGGAACTTCAATTATCCTAATATAGATTGATAGACTGAGATAGTAACAGTGTAAAGGGCAAAGAGGGGGAGGAATTTCTGAAATGTGTACAAGAGAACTTCCAGCCCAACGAGGAAGGAAGCAGTGCTGAATCCAATTCTGGGAAATGAAATGGGGTAAGTAGAGCATGTTTTGGTGGGAGAGGATTTGGGGGAACAGTGATCATAATATCATCAGGTGTAGAATAGTTATTGAAAAGGACAAGGAAGAATCAAGTGTACAATTACTTAACTAGAGGAGGGCTAACTTCAGTGAGTTGAAAGAGATCTGGCCCAGGTGGATTGGAATCAAAGATTGGTAGGTAAAACAGTCTTTTCTCATTCTCAATTAAGTGCCCATTTTAATTAATGTTTTAGCTCCCAAGTGTAAGTTGCTTTATTTGAAATTCTTTGCTTTCTTATTGTGTATCAACCGTGGCTCAGTTGGCAGCACTCTGGCCTCAAAGAGAAGGTAGTGGTTACAAGCCCCACCCCAGAAATTAGAGCCCATAATCTAGGCTGATACTTTAGTGCAGCACGGAGGGAGTGCCGTCTTTCAAATGAGTCATTAAACTATTTGCCTGTTCTGGTGGATGTTGAAGTTTCCCTGGCCAACATTTCTCCTTTAGTCAACACCACCACAAAGGAAGGATATACTTGCATTGGAGGCTGTTCAGAAAAGGTTCACTTGGTTGATTCTGGAGATGAGGGGGTTGACTTAAGAAGATAGGTTGAGTAGGTTGGGCCTCTACACATTGGAGTTCAGAAGAATGAGAGGTGATCTTATTGAAACTTATAAGATAATGAGGGGGCTCAACAAGGTGGATGCAGAGAGGATATTTCCACTCATAGGGGAAACTAAAACTAGGGGACATAGTCTCAGAATAAGGGGCCGCCCATTTAAAACTGAGATGAGGAGGAATTTCTTCTCAAAAGGTTGTAATTCTGTGGAATTCTCTGCAAGAGTGCTGTGGAGGCTGGGTCATTGAATATATTTAAGGCGGAGATAGACAGATTTTTGAGCAATACGGGAATAAGGGGTTATGGGGAGCAGGCAGGGAAGTGGAGCTGAGTCCATGATCAGATCAGCCATGATCGTATTAAATGGCAGAGTAGGCTCGAGGGGCCAAATGGCCTGCTCCTGCTCCTACTTATGTTAGGCTGCTCAAGGGATTTTGCTGTGCACAGAATTTTTGCTTACATAACAACAATGATTGCACTTCAAAAAAATAATTCATTTTATGGGAAGCTATCAGGACTTTCTGAAAAATGTTGTAGGTGCCACTCTGCCTTTCCTTTGAAAGGTACTCTGAAAGGATTCTCTAATGGACCTCGCTCAACTGATCTGCAATCATTTTGTCACACTCAAGAAGCTCAACACTCTCCAGGACACAGCAATTTATTTGATCACTGCCCCCGCTACTGAACTAAATGCACCCCTCCATCACCACTGCACTGTGGCTTCCGTACATACATCTACAGGTTGCAGTACAGCCTAAAGGTTACTTCAACAACACTTCCAATGTGTATAGGCCCAACCTACTCGACCTATCTTCATAAGTCAACCCTTTAATCTCCAGAATCAACATAGTGAACCTTCTCTGAACAGCCTCCAATACAAGTATAGCCTTCCTTAAATACAGACACCAAAACTGTGCGCAGTACTCTAGGTGTGGCCTCACCAATACCCTGTACAGTTGTAGCAGGACTTCTCTGCTTTTATACTCTATCCTCCTTGCAATGAAGACCAACATTCCATTTGCCTTCCTGATTACTTGCTGTACCTGCATACTAACTTTTTGTTTTTCATGCACAAGAAATATTAAATAATTACTTTGCTTCAGTATTTACCAGGGAGATAGAACAGGTGGACATGACATTGGATCATGAAATAAGTGCATTTAAAATAAAAAGAGGAGATATATTAAATAAACTAATCAAACTCAAAGAGGAAAAACACCCTCGTCCGAATGGATTACATCCGCGCATTTTAAAAGAATCTCGGGAAGAGTTAGCAGAGGCATAACTACACATACTTAATAATTCATTAGAAAAAGATGTAGTGCCAGAGGAGTGGCGGATAGCTAACATAATACCTAAATTTAAGAAGGGAGATGGAACATGTCCAAGGAACTATAGACCAGTCAGCTTAACATCGGTGGAAGGAAAAATAATGCAATCCCTACTAAAGGAGGAAATAGAAGAACATCTAGAAGTTAAAAATATAATGATGAATAGTCAGCATGGATTTCAAAAGGGAAAGTCTTGCTTGGCCAACCTCATTGAATTTTTTGAAACATAGAAAATAGGTGCAGGAGTAGGCCATTCAGCCCCTCGAGCCTACACCACCATTCAATATGATCATGCAACTTCAGTACCCCATTCCTGCTTTCTCTCCACATCCCTTCAGCCGTAAGGGCCACATTTAACTCCCTTTTGAATATATCTAACGAACTGGCCTCAACAACTTTCTGTGGTAGAGAATTCCACAGGTTCACAATTCTGAGTGAAGAAGTTTCTCCTCATCTCGGTCCTAAATGGCTTACCCTATGTAATCCCTGGCCTCACCCCTTCCTATCTCTCTAATCTGCAGCCCCACAACCCCAGCCCCGAGATATCTGTTCTCCTCCAATTCTGGCCTCTGACACATCCCTGATTTTAATTGCTCCACCCTTGGTGGCCGTGCCTCGACCCTAAGCTCTGGAATTCCATCCCTAAACCTCTCCGCCTCCCTTCTTCTCTTTCTTCCTTTAAGACGCTGCTTAAAACAAAACTCTTTGACCAAGGTTTTTGGTCATCTGCCCAAATATCTCCTTATGTGATTCAGTGTTAAATGTTGTTTTATGACACACGTGAAACGCCTTGTGGCGTTTTACTACGTTAAAGGTGCTGCATAAACTCGAGTTGTTGTTGAATTAGACAGAGGATGTTAAGTTCCTCCCTTGCCTAACCTGTGAGCCAGTTTTTTAATTCCTCTCCCGCTGCCCCGGCCATCACTGGGAGAGGAATTCAGAACGTTAAAAAGCCGCAGTTATTGGCCATGCTTACGAGGTGGCATTGAGCCTTCTCCATTAACCACTGCAACCCTTGCAGTGATGGTGCTCCCACAAAGTGTTCGGTCGGGAATTACAGGTTTCTGACCCAGCAACAATAAAGGAATGTCAATATATGTCCAAGTACGAATGGTGTGTGACTGGGAGATGGACTCTGAGATGAGCCTGGAGGTGGTGGTGTTCCCACAATGTTGCTGCGCTGATGGTAGAGGCTGCAGAGGAGGGAAGTGGTGTTGAAGTAACCATGGGGAGTTGCTACAGTGAGCCAGTCCTGTAGATCAAGGGTGGATATTGGTTCCAGCAGCAGAGACACTGATACACTGAGCTGCTCTGTCCTGGATGGTGCCGAGCTTCCTGAGTGTTGTGGCTGCCCCCACCCAGGCGAGTTGTGAGTATTCTAACTCCTGACTTGAGCCTTTTAGATAGTGAAGCTTTGAGAGTCCGGAGGTGAGCCACTTGCCACAGAATACCCAGCCTCTGCCCTGTTCTTGTAGTCACACTGGTCACATTCAGCTTCTGGTCATTGGTGACCTGAGGATGTTGGTGATGGGGACTTGGTGATGATAGTGCCATTAATAGGTCAGAGGAAGATTGTCAGACATCTTCTGGTCAGAGGTAGTCATTACTTGGCACTGACACCAAGGTGTCAGCCGTGTCTCATTGGTACCACTCTCATCTCTGAGTCAGAAGTTTATTGGTTCAAGTCACACTCCAGATACTTGAGAGCACAATCTAGGCTGACAACTTAGTGCAGTACTGAGGGAGCGCTGCACTGTCGGAGGTGGCGTCTTTTGGATGAGACGTTAAACCAAGTCCCTGCATTCCCTCTCAGGTGGACATAGACGACTCCAAGGCACTATTTGAAGAGCAAGGGAGTTCTTCCCGATGTCCTGGCCAATATTTATCAGATTATCTGACCATTATCTCGTTACTGCTCATGGGATCCTGCTGTGCATAGTTTAGCTGCCGCATTTCCCTACGTTACAACAGTGACTACACTTCAAAAGTACTTCATTGGCTGCAAAGCACTTTATGATATCCTGAGGTTGTGAAAGTCGCTATATAAATGCAACTGGAATCATAGAATGGTTACAGCACAGAAGGAGGCCATTCGGCCTGACGAGCCTGTGCCGGCTCTCTGCAAGAGCACTTCAGCTAGTGCCACTCCTCTGCCTTTTCCCTGTAGCTCTTTAAAATGTTTTCCTTCAGGTACTTATCCAACTCCCTTTTGAATCTGCCTCCACCACACCAGACAGTGCATTCCAGATCCTAACCACTCGCTGCGTAAAAAAGTTTTTCCTCCTGTCGCCTTTCGTTCTTCTGCCAATCACCTTAAATCTGTGTCCTCTGGTTCTCAACCCTTCTGCCAATGGGAACAGTTTCTCTCAATCTACTCTGTCCAGAACCTTCATGATTTTGAACACCTCTATCAAATCTCCTCTCTACCTTCTCTGCTCTAAGGAGAACAACCCCAGCTTCTCCAGTCTATTCATGTAACTGGAGTCCCTCATCCCTGGAATCATTTTTGTAAATCTTTTCTGCACCCTCTCAAAAGCCTTCACATTCTTCCTAAAGTGCAGTGCACAAAATTGGACACAATACTCCATTGAGGCCGAATCAGTGTTTTTAAAAGTTCGTCATAACTTCCTTGCTTTTGTACTCTCTGCCTCTATTTCTGAAGCCCAGGATCCTGTAAGCTTTTTTTAACTGCTTTCCAACCTGCACTGCCACCTTCAATGATTTGTGCAAATATGCCCCCAAGTCTCTCTATTCGTGCACCCCCTTTTGAATTGTACCCTTTAGTTTATATTTCCTCTCCTCATTCTTCCTACCAAAATGTATCACTTCGCACTTTACTGTGTTAAATTTCATCTGCTCATTGCACCAATCTGTCTATTTCTTGAAGTCTATCACTATCCTCCTCACTGTTCATATAGAAACTCTTTTCCTTACTTCCTTTCCATGCTGATGGTCAGAGTTTGGAAGGGAGCTCCAGAAAAACTATTACTTTTTCCTCTCCTCAGGTACTGTCCTCTTTTCATTTTAAATCCCCCTCCTCAGAAAACTCACTTTTGACTCTTTTGTCCCAGCAAACTATCACCCCGTCTCCAAACTTCCTTTCCTCTCCCGTCCTTGAACATGTTATCACCTCCTAAATCCATGCCCAACTTCCTCGCAACTCCATTTTGAATCACTTCAATCAGGTTTCCGACTCTGCCACAGCACTGAATCATCCCTTATCAAATTCACAAATGACAGCCTATGTGACTGTGATTGTGGTAAACTATTCCTCCTCATCCATCTCGACCTGTCTGCAGCCATTGACATGGTTGACCACACTATCCTCCTCCATTGCCTCTCCTCCGATGTCCAACTGAGTGGGACTGCCCTCGCCCATGGTTCCATATATCCTGTTGTAGCCAGCAAATCACCTGCAACGGCTTCTCTCCCCGCTCCCGCACCGTTACCTCTGGAGTCTCCCAAGGATCTATCCTTGGTCCCTCCTATTTCTCATCTGCCCATTGTCGATATCATCGGAAAACATGTCAGATTCCACACACATTCTGATGACATCAGCTGTACTTCACGACTACCTCTCTCAATTCCTCCACTGTCTCTGATTTGTCACATTGCTTGTCTGACATCCAGTACTGGATGAGCAGAAATTTCCTCCAGTTAAATATTGGGAAGACCAAAGCCATTGTCTTCAGTCTCCTCCATAAACTCCGTTCCATAGCCACCGACTCCATTCCCTCCCCCGGCCACTGTCTAAGGCTGAACCTTATAGTCCTATTTGACCCTGAGCTTAGCTGCTGACCAGATATCCACTCCATTACTAAGACCGCGTGTTTCCACCTCTAACATCACCTGACATCATCCCTGCTTCTACCCATCTGCTACTGAAACCCTCAGCCATGCTTTTTTTTACCTCTAGACTTGCCTATTCCATTGCTGTCTTGGCTAGCCTCCTATATTCTATCCTCTGTAAAGTTAAACTCATCAAAACTCTGACACTCATATCCTAACTCGCACCAAGTCCCGTTCACCTATTGCCACTATTCTCACTGACGTGCACTGGCTCCCGGTCCATCGATGGCTGAAATGTAAAATTCTCATCCTTGTTTTCAAATCCCTCCATGGCCTTGCCCCTTCCTATCTCTGTAACCTCCAGCTCGACAACCCTCCGAAAACTCCACCTTCCTCTAACTGGCTTGGCCCTAAGCCATGGAATTCCCTCCATAAACCTCTCCGCCTTTCTACCTCTCTTTCCTCCTCAGATATTGTCCCCCTCTCCTTCATATCTGCCGTCATCACCCCTCTCCTTTAAAAAAAACAACCTTCGACCCCACTGTGCTTGCAAGATACCACCCCATCTCCAACGTGTTGTCGCCTCCCAAATCGGTGCTCATCTTTGCCGGAACTCCATGTTTGAATCCCTTCAATCCGGTTTCCGCCCCTGTCTGCAGCCTTTGACACAGTTGACCACTCCATCCTCCTCCAACGCCTCTCCACCATCGTCCAGCTGGGTGGGACTGCACTCGCCTGGTTCCATTCTTATCTATCTAATTGTAGCCAGAAAATCTCCTGCAATGGCTTCTCTTCCCACTCCCGCATTGTTACCTCTGGTGTCCCTCAAGGATCTATCCTTGGCCCCCTTCGATTTCTCATCTATATGCTGTCCCTTGACAACATTATCTGAAAACATGGCGTCAGTTTCCACATGTAAACTGATGACACCCAGCTTTACCTCACCACCACTTCTCTCGACCCCTCCACCTCTAAATTGTCAGACTGCTTGTCCGACTTGCAGTGCTGGATGAGCAGAAATTTTCTCCAATTAAATATTGGGAAGACTGAAGCCATTATCTTTGGTCCCTGCCACAAACTCCGTTCCCTAACCACTGACTGCATCCTCTCCCTAACTTCTGTCTGAGGCTGAACTAGGCTGTTCACAACCTAGGTGTCATATTTGACCCTGAAATTAGCTTCTGACGACATCCGCAGCTTAACTAAAACCGCTTATTTCCACCTCTGTAACATTGCCCGTCACTGCTACTGCCTCAGCCCATCCACTGCTGAAACCGTCATCCATACCTTTGTTACCTCTAGACTTGACTACTCCAATGCGCTCCTGGCTGGCCTCCCACATTCTACCCTACGTAAGCTCGAGTCATCCAAAACTCGGCTACCCATGTCCTAACTCGCACCAAGTCCCACTCATCCAGCACCCCTGTGCTCGCTGACCTATATTGCCTCCTGGTTAAGCAGTGCCTCAATTTCAAAATTCTCATCCTTGTTTACAAATCCCTCCATGGCCTCGCCCCTCCCTATCTCTGTAATCTCCTCCAGCCCCACAATCCCCCGAGATGTCTGTGCTCCTCTAATTCTGCCCTCTTGAGCATCCCTGATTATAATCGCTCAACCATTGGTGCCAAGCCTTCAGCTGCCTAGGCCCCAAGTTCTGGAACTCCCTGCCTAAACCTCTCCTCCTCTCTACCTCTCATTTCTCCTTTAAGATGCTCCTTCAAACCTACCACTTTGACCAAACTTTTGATTATCTGCCCTAATATCACTTTATGTGGTTCGGTGTCAAATTTTGCCTGATAACGCTCCAGGAAATGCCTTAGGTTTTTTTGCTTCATTAATGGCGCTATGTAAATCCATGTGGTTGTTGTTGTTGCTGTTTCCACCGATACTCCAAATTTAATCGTACAGATTGAGGGGCAGAGCAAAGAACAGCTTGATGGTATTTTCCTGAAGAAGCTGTAACTGAAAGGAGAGAGTGACTCCTGCACTGCTTTACTGCTCACCCGTCGATAGTCTGTGCTGCCATGCTACGCTCTGATGTTCTAACTGTCCTTTTCTCTTCCCCCTCAGGCCGACCTGATTCACGAGCCCCTAGTGGTATTTGTGTGCTCCACCACCGGCCAGGGTGAACCTCCAGACAACATGACGGTACAGTAACACCAGCAGAAACCGCCTCCCCCCACCAGCAGGAACTGCCTCCCCCCACCAGCCTGCTGCGCATATTCTTTTAGTGGTGGGGAGGGGGGGGCGGGGTTGGGAGAATAGATCTGAGCATTTAGGACCAAATTTAAGTTGAATACAGCTAAGGGAGCATTTATATCCCCGTACAGTGTGCATTCCTGGTACAACTAGGTGTGCGGGAGCTATAACGTGGAACCCAGTGGCAGTAGGTAATGGAGACACAGGGCTTGATATTAACCTCCGCCGCCCACCCCCCCATGATGGGTGTAAGAAACGCAAACGCAACCCCAACCCGACATGCACATGAAGGTCTGTTAACATATTTAAATTAAGCTCCCACAGTGCAAATAGGAGCTTGATTCAACTTTAACAGCTCCCATCCGGGTTTGCCAGAACTCCGGAAACTCGGCAGTGAAAGGGAGGTGGGAGCTATCGGCTCCACAAGGTCAGTGCCTCTTTCAGTGCAGCTCCCCACACCCACCCTCCCCCCCCAGTGCCGGCTTCTCAAGGAAACCTTGTCTCCCTCCCTCCGATCGCGCTCCCCCCCCTCCGATCGCGGCCTCTCTCCCTCCCTCCGATCGCGCCCTCCGATCGCGCCCCCCCCCACCCCCCCGATCGCGGCCACCCCTCCCTCCGATTGCGGCCCCTCTCCCTCCCTCTGATCGTGCCCCCCCCCTCCCTCCGATCGCGGCCCCCCCCCTCCGATTGCGCGCCCCCACCCTCCGATCGCGCCCCACCCCTCCGATCGCGCCCCCCCCCACCTCCGATCGCACCCCCACCCCCCCGATCGCGGCCACCCCTCCCTCCGATTGCGGCCCCTCTCCCTCCCTCTGATCGTGCCCCCCCCTCCCTCCGATCGCGGCCCCCCCCCTCCGATTGCGCGCCCCCACCCTCCGATCGCGCCCCACCCCTCCGATCGCCCCCCCCCCCCACCTCCGATTGCGACCCCACCCCCCTCAGATCGCCCCCCCCCGATCGCGGCTCCACCTCCCTCCCTCCAATCGTGGCCCCTCTCCCTCCCTCCGATCGCAGCCCCTCTCCCTCCCTCCGATCGCAGCCCCACCTCCCTACCCCTCCTCCGATCGCACCCCCCCTCCTTCCGATCGCAGCCCCACCTCCCTACCCCCCCTCCCTCCGATCGCGGCTCCCTCTCCCTCCCTCCGATCGCGGCCCCTCTCCCTCCCTCCGATCGCAGCCCCACCTCCCTACCCCCCCTCCCTCCGATCGTGGCTCCACCTCCCTCCCTCCGATCGCGGCCCCTCTCCCTCCCTACGACCGTGGCCCCACCTCCCTCCCTCCGACCGCGGCTCCCCTCTCGTCCCTGCCGCATTCGCCGCCCCTCCCAGCTCCTCTGCCCCAAGCCCCGATCTGTAGCCTGCCCATCTCTCCATTGCCGGGCACCGTCCCCAAGGGTTTTCCTATCTGACAGCCGGCCAGCCTATCAATTTGGCACTCCCCTCCCACTGACGGCAGTCGAGTTTGATCCAGACTAACACTCTGCTTGCCCTGTAGAAATTCTGGCGATTTATCTTCCGACGGAACCTTCCTGCAGCCTCCCTCTCTCTGATGGATTGTGGTGTCCTGGGTCTTGGAGATTCCTCCTACCCCAAGTAAGTTGAACGGTGAGTGTGTGGGGAGAGGGTTTAACCGCTGATGATCATTTTTACACAATTGTGAACCTTAGTGACTCTGTCGAGCTAGTGACCACTGACCATCTGCCACTGAAGGCCAAGTGAGGAAACGCATCCACCTTCTGCCCACGGTCCGTCAGTCAAAGTTGTCCCCCTTCTCCCCCAGCCAAGCGTGAGGTGTTTTAAAGAACTGTGTTACTTGGGATAGCTATGTGGGTTTACACAACGAGTAACTAAGGTACACCGGACACGGACATCATGCTTTGATCCCCAGCCTGTGATGCAGTAGCTGGCATAATCGGGCAGCCGATGGGCCCATTGGGTAAAGAAGAGTAAAATCCATCACGGTTCCAACTTGTTCGCTAACCGGTGACCGCTACTGGAGGTCTGCATGTGGACATTAGGGGAGGATGGAATGCCAATGCCCACTGCAGGGTATGGGCCACTTGATGACATACCAAACTATCTGTGGAACATTACCCCAGCAGGAAGTCAGCACCCTTAGGGAGGAGGGGAATTGATAGAATTCACAAGGGGAAAATTACATTTGTCAGATTTAAAGATAATGGAGATGAGTTAGGATGAAGATGCCCTTTGACCCATTTTAATGCATCCTCTTACTCTTCATTCCAGCTTTTAATGTCCACCGGCACAGACAGACTAGACTTTGGTTTAACATCTAATCCAAAGGATGACATTGCTGACAATGCAGCATTCCTCAGTTCTGCACAGCAGTGTCAGCCTAGATTATGCATTCGTGACTTGGTGTGGAGCATGAGCTTGAAAATTGATCAAATCCAACATCCTATAACTGATCCAATCTGATATGTTTAACTGGGTCATTTAGATACATCTGGAGTAACTACCTGATACCATGAGAATCTTGATTGATGACTTAAGTATGATCTCCCCCTAAGTAATATGACTAAATTCTACAGTTTGAAAGTCTCTAACAACACAAAGTCTGATCAGATCCGAGCGATTCCAAAAGTATTTAAATATTACAACAGTAAATAATGTAACTGTAATACCAGACTGAATTTCAATAACTTTTTAAAGTGACCAAGTTTCTAGAGTGCAAAGTTTTTTGTTTTTTCATTAAAGGTTTAACTTTGTTGCCAAGAAGCTGAGTAAACGATTGATTCAGCTGGGATCCAATGGACTGCTGCCCGTGGGATTGGGTGACGACCAGCATGACCTGGGGTAAGAACGCTCTCTGAGTATCCCCTGTAAACCCTTTGGGTGTGCTGCTCGGTTAACGGAGCAGGTACAGCAAGATGTGCGTGTACCAAAAATAATGCACCAAGTGAAGGTGCATCTATGAAGTTTGGGTCCGAGTGTGTTACTTGAGCCTGTCTCATTACCAATCCATTTCTCCTTAAGCCCCGATTCCTATCCCATATATTGCTTATACTACATAGGGACTGCTTTTATGGGTTTAAATAAATGTAGTTTGTAAAGTTTAAGACAGAAGCCTAGAAATGACTGTTCGGTATTAGTGGCCCAACACTTAATGTCTTCATGTGGCATTCCTCTCTCCGTTACTCACACAGGCAAGCTTTGCTTTTAACTTGTTTTTGGGATGTGATCTGGGTTTATTGTCCATCCCTGTGCTTCTTGGGTCATTCACTCACAGGGCAATCGTTCACGCTGGGTGTAGGGGAGAGGCACTTTGTGATGAGTGGAAACATGAGCTGCGCACACAGCGATAAGGAAACTAAAGTTGTGACACTGGCAGCAGAAAGGGAAGGCTGGAAGTGTACTATCAAAATTATAGTAATTCTACACAAACCTAAAACTCAACAAAGAGGCATTTGTATTGTTTTGCAAATGTATTACTGCCCTCTTGCCTCTATCATACAGATTCAGGACAGACTAAACAGCAGAACTCTGAACAAAGCATGTATGGGTTAAAAAACAAGGCCATTATTTAATGTCGGCTCCTCACCTACTTGTCCTTTGCTCTCATGCTTAACGATGTTACACAAACGCCTCAGCTCAACACCAGCCCAGAACTTGCTCTGTTACCCAGTATTCCGCATTCTGGTTGAGATTTCTGACTGTACTCACTCCCAAGTATCCATTATTCTACAGGTGTCTATCAATGTCTCGAGCTCCTTGGTTCACAGATTGTCCTATTTGCTGAAACCTGCCTACTTAGCGTATTTTCTTCTGTTTGCTGATGGACTCTTCACACCATCTGGCACCAGAGCAGTTCACAGAGTGTTTTCTCCAGAGAGATGTATTGATCCTGATTGAACTTCCTTCCTCTGTCCAGACCCGACGCTGTAATTGATCCCTGGATAAAGGAATTCTGGGAGCAAGCCTTCAGAATCTATCCTCTGCCGCCAGGGTTAAGCGTGCTTGGTGACGATGTCATGTGAGTACAATACAGCGAGGGACTGCAGGAGGGAGGCCGGTATCTTGTGCTTAGGGTTTCACCAGTGCAAGGCTCAGTAAGTTCCTGACAATGCTGGACCGTTAAGAACAAATGGAAGGGTAAAATAAGAAAATGTCACTGGAGAATCGGGTCTTCTCCTACCTCAGTCGTAGATTCCCCCACCCACCTAAGGTCTCTGTACTCTTTTTAGTCTGCACATAACTCAAACAAGTCTCTGTCATGTATCTTACATTATTATATATAACTGTATCCTAACATGCTATACATGACTGTAATAAGATATGACCTGTAACCACCAGCATACCTTACCACCAGAGGTGCACTTGCAAGAGACAGGTATATAAGGACAGGTCTCAGGCAAGTGCAGCATTCCAGAGCTTTGGAAATAAAGGTGCAGGCCCAGAGTGACCTTGACTTCACGACATGCCTCGTGTGAATCTGTACTGAGGGGACAGCAATTTACAGTCTCCATAACCCCCAATCCCCATTCCCAACACCGATTGATACACAAAGAGCTCACCTGGAATGTAATTGCTTGTTGTAGTCACTACCCGCATCCCTTCATTATGGGCTGCTTGCTCACAGCTGGGCTTTAATACGACTCATAGGAGAGCACAGCCCATAATAGCCAGGAGGTGAGTCCCCAAACCTGTGACCTCTCACTCTCTACATGGAGGAGGCCCTGCAGATTCTTGGAAGGGAGGTCATGGTGAGGGTCGGAGATGTTGGAGGGCACGTCACGTGATCAGAGGGTGATTGCACATGTCACGTGATCATAGGGTGATCACACGTGTCACGTGATCAGAGGGTGATCGCACGTGTCACGTGGTCAGCGGGTGATCGCACGTGTCAAGTGGTCGGAGGGTGATCGCGCATGTCGCGTGGTCGTAGTGTGATCGCGCGTGTCGCGTGGTCGGAGTGTGATCGCGCGTGTCGCGTGGTCAGAGTGTGATCGCGCGTGTCGCGTGGTCGGAGTGTGATCGCGTGGTCGGAGTGTGATCGCGTGTGGTCGGAGGGCGCGAGCGCGTGTCGCGTGGTCGGAGGGCGCGAGCGCGTGTCGCGTGGTCGGAGGGCGCGAGCGCGTGTCGCGTGGTCGGAGGGCGCGAGCACGTGTCGCGTGGTCGGAGTGCGATTGCGCGTGTCGCGTGGTCGGAGGGCGCGTGTCGCGTGGTCGGAGGGCGCGTGTTGCGTGGTCGGAGGGCGCGAGCGCGTGTCGCGTGGTCGGGGGTGAGCACGAGTTGCCTCTTGGCTCGAGCCTGAGGATCTGGATCTCACGCACGCAGGTTTTAAAGAAAGGTTGTTACCAACAGGAGCCTGTGTACCACACTGTGCAGATTGCCCACAGGCAGTGGAGACTGTATGACACTGTGCAGATTGTCCTCAGGCAGTGGAGACTGTATGACACTGTGCAGATTGCCCACAGGCAATGGAGACTGTATGACACTGTGCAGATTGTCCTCAGGCAGTGGAGACTGTATGACACTGTGCAGATTGTCCACAGGCAGTGGAGACTGTATGACACTGTGCAGATTGCCCACAGGCAGTGGAGACTGTATGACACTGTGCAGATTGTCCTCAGGCAGTGGAGACTGTACGACACTGTGCAGATTGTCCACAGGCAGTGGAGACTGTATGACACTGTGCAGATTGTCCACAGGCAGTGGAGACTGTACGACACTGTGCAGATTGTCCACAGGCAGTGGAGACTGTACGACACTGTGCAGATTGTTCACAGGCAGTGGAGACTGTATGACACTGTGCAGATTGCCCACAGGCAGTGGAGACTGTACGACACTGTGCAGATTGCCCACAGGCAGTGGAGACTGCACGACACTGTGCAGATTGCCCACAGACAGTGGAGACTGTATGGCACTGTGCAGATTGCCCACAGACAGTGGAGACTGTATGACACTGTGCAGATTGTCCACAGGCAGTGGAAACTGTATGACACTGTGCAGATTGCCCACAGGCAGTGGAGACTGCACGACACTGTGCAGATTGCCCACAGACAGTGGAGACTGTATGACACTGTGCAGATTGTCCACAGGCAGTGGAGACTGTATGACACTGCAGATTGTCCACAGGCAGTGGAAACTGTACGACACTGTGCAGATTGTCCACAGGCAGTGGAGACTGTATGATACTGTGCAGATTGTCCACAGGCAGTGGAGACTGTATGACACTGTGCAGATTGTCCACAGGCAGTGGAAACTGTACAACACGGTGCAGATTGTCCACAGGCAGTGGAAACTGTACGACACTGTGCAGATTGTCCACAGGCAGTGGAAACTGTACGACACTGTGCAGATTGTCCACAGGCAGTGAAAACTGTACTGCACTGTGCAGATTGTCCACAGGCAGTGAAAACTGTATGACACTGTGCAGATTGTCCACAGGCAGTGGAGACTGTATGACACTGTGCAGATTGTCCACAGGCAGTGGAGACTGTATGACACTGTGCAGATTGTCCACAGGCAGTGGAGACTGTATGACACTGTGCAGATTGTCCACAGGCTGTGGAGACTGTATGACACTGTGCAGATTGTCCACAGGCAGTGGAGACTGTATGACACTGTGCAGATTGTCCACAGGCAGTGGAGACTGTATGACACTGTGCAGATTGTCCACAGGCAGTGGAGACTGTATGACACTGGTCATTTGGAGGACTCTATTACCCACATCTGCGTTACTGTGATGGATGATTTTGCACTGCTGTAGTCCGCCCTGCAATATGCAGGACACCTGGAGAATGGGCACTCAGGACAGAGCCCCATGGGCAGTGCCACCTCCGTGGATCCTCAGACACCTGCCATAGAGACCTGGAGTGGCAGATTGGAGTCAACTGTCTCTTGAGGCCTCCAGGCAAATGCATTTCAATATAAATAAGTGTGAGGTAGTGTATTTTGGTAGGAGGAATAAAAAGGCCATATATTGCTTGGAAAATAGGAGTCTATATGGGTTAGAGGAGCAAATGAATCTCGGAGTACAGGTTCATAAATCATTAAAAGTAGCAACACAAATTAACAAAGCCATAAAAAGTGAAAACTAAGCACTGGGATTCATTTCTAGAGGGATAGAATTGAAAAGCAGAGATGTTATGTTAAACTTGTATCGAACCTTGGTTACACCATACTTGGAGTGCTGTGCACAGTTCTGGTCTCCATATTATAAAATGGATATTGGGGCTCAGGGGAAGGTGCAAACAAGATTTACAAGGACGATGCCAGAACTGAGAGCTTATATCTAGCGGGAGAGATTGGACAAGTTTTTTTCTCTAGAAAAGAGAAGGCTGAGAGGTGACCTAATAAAGGTCTTTAAGATTATGAAAAGGTTTGATAGAGGAAATGTAGGGAAGATATCTCTACTTGTGGGTGAGACCAAAACTAGGGCCCATAAATATAAGATCCAATAGGGAATTCAGGAGAAACTTCTTTGCTCAGAGTGGGGAGAATATGGAACGCGTTACCACAAGGAGCTAGCATAGATGCATCTATAGAGAAACTACATAAACACGTGGGAAAAAGGAATAGAAAGATATGTTGATGGGCTTGTGTGGAGCATAAACACCGACATAGACCAGTTAGGGCGAATGGCCAATTTCTGCGCTATAAATTCAATGGAATTTTACCATGGAATAGTGCCATGGCATCTTTTACATCCACCTGAGAGGACAGATAAGGCAGCGCTCTGTCAGAACTGCACTGAAGTGTCAGCCTGGATTATGTGCTCAAGTGTCTGGAGTGGGGCTTGAACACTCAACCTTCTGACTCCGACGTGAGCATGCTAGCCACTGAGTCATCAGCTGACTGGTTAGAACACACCCCAGAGAGTTGTTCTTTATACATCAACCTGCGCAAACTGCAGTGTTCAGCAGACGGTGTCAGGTGGACAGCTTTTGTGATCAGATGTGACACGCACAGCAGTGTTACTGTCCCGTGTGACTGGGATGGCAGTGACGATGGGATTTATTTTTTGGTGTTATGGGGATTACATTACCCTGTGTGTATTTATAGATACACGCGTCCTTATGTATGTAACGTTGTACTTTGTGCAATATCTTATTCCTTGCGTAGATTGCCATCAAAGTATAGCTTTCAATTTGAGGATGATGCAGCCAATGGTGTCTCAGTGGGACCATGTGACACAAACAGACGAATTAGATGCCCACCCTCACAGCTCCACCCATTCCCTGCCTTGATGATCTCCAATGGAAGGGTCACAGACGAAAGCCACTTCCAAGATGTGCGACTCATCACCTTCGACATCACTGGCTCCGGCATTGAGTAAGAAATGTCTGAATCGGTTTCCCAAATAAGCAAATTGAAATTTCAATGCACTGTAGAGATCGCCCAACGCATTGAGCAGAGACCCAGCACTTGATCTCTGTCCTGTCGATAGCATCCCCTCGAGGGACTACTGATTAATATTAATATTAATCTGGGAAGTTATCCCCTCCCTTCCCCTCTCTCGGTGGGTGGATCCAGTCTGCAACATTTAAGATGACCCCGGGTTTCCTTAGTTGTGAATGAGACTTGATCTCTGCTCCCCCTAAATGTTGATTAGAGAAAGAAAGACTTGCATTTATATAGAGCCTTTTATGACCTCAGGACAACCCAAAGTGCTTCACAGCCAATGAAGTGCTTTTGAAGTGTGACCACCTTTGTAATTCTATCATTCTATAAAACGCGGTAGTCAATTTGCACACAAGCAGTGAGATAAATGACCAAATAATCTGTTTGTTTGATGCTGGTTGAGGGATCCATTTTGGCCAGGACACTGGAGATTAATCCCCTTCGCTTCTTCGAAATAATGCCATGGCATCTTTCACATCCACCTCTGAAAGATGGCAGATTTTGTGCAAAAATCTCTGGTGAGGGACTTGAATCCACAACCTTCTGACTCCAGATTATATTCATGTAGAGATCATTTTGTATCCTTGTAGAATCCAAAAGGGTAACTTCATTGAATGGTGACTGGTGACTGATACAGATCCCGACCACAAAACACCATTGCTCTCTGTTCCTACAAAAAGTAAGATGGCGATGAGGTCAGCGGGTCATTTGGGGTTGTTTTCAGTATTGCCTGAATGTAACCTTTGAAACCATCATATATAAGAAGAGGCATCCTGTAATAGTCCAGATAGTGACAGTGACTCTTATGCCACACGGTTATTAGTTGGTCAAATACTAGATTCTGGCTGAGAAGGTAAGTCCTTTTTTGATGAATTCATTGGTCTGATCATAGAATGATACAGTACAAAAAAAGGCTATTTGGCCTATTGTGCCTGTGTTGGCCTTTTGAAAGAGCGATCCAGTTAGTCCCATAGCCCTGCAAATTTTTACATTTCAATTATTTATCCAATTCCCTTTTGAAAGTTACTATTGAATCTGCTTCCACCAACTTTTCAACAGTGCATTCCAGATCTTAACTACTCATTGCATAATAACATTTCCCATCTTGCTCCTAGTTATTTTGTCAGTTACTTTTAAATCTATGTTCTCTGGTTACTGACCCTTCTGCCACTGGAAGAACAAAAAAGGGGCGATCACACTGCTGGGAGTATACTGTAGACCCCCAAACAATCAGAGGGAAATAGAACAGTAAATATGTAGGCAAATTTCTGAGAAGTGCAAAAACTATAGGACAGTAATAGTAGGGGATTTAAACTACCCCAATATTAACTGGAATAGAATTAGTGTGAAAGGTATAGAGGGTGCGGAATTTCTATAATACATTCAGGAGAACTATTTTAGCCATTATGTAACAAGCCCAACAAGGGAGGGGGCAAATCTGCACTTAGTTTTACAGAATGAAGCTGGGCAGGTGGATGGGGTATCAGTGGGAGAACATTTTGGTGCTAGTGATCATAATTCAGTTAGATTTAGAGTAGTTATCGAAAAGGACAAAGATAGACCAGGAATAAAAGTTTTCAATTGGGGGGAAAAGCCAATTTTACTAAGCTGAGATGGGATTAGCCAAAGTGGACTGGAAACACCTTTGAAAGTGGATAAATCCCCAGGCCCGGATGAAACGTATCCCAGGCTGTTGAAAAGCAAAAGAGGAAATAGCAGAAGCTCTGACCATCATTTTCCAATCCTCTCTGGTTCCAGGTGTTTTGCCAGAGGACTGGAGGACTGCTAACGTTGTACCTTTGTTTAAAAAGGGAGAAAGGGATAGACCGAGTAATTACAGCCTAACCTGAGTGGTGGGAACATTATTGGAAAACATCCTGAGGAACAGGATAAATCTTCATTTAGAAAGACACGGATTAATCAAGGACAGTCAGCATGGATTTATTAAGAGAAGGTCATGTCTGACTAACTTGATTGAATTTTTTGAGGAGGTAACAAGGAGGGTTGATGAGGGTAGTGCGTTTGATGTAGTGTATATGGATTTTAACAATGATTTAGACTTGAATGTAGGGGGTATGATTAAGAAGTTTGCAGATGATACTAAAATCAGTTGTGTGGTTGATAAAGAAGAAAGCTGTAGACTGCAGGAAGATATTAATTAACTGGTCAGGTGGGCAGAACAGTGGCAAATGGAATTCAATCCGGGGAAGTGTGAGATAATGCATTTGGGGAGATCTAACAAGGCAAGGGGATGCACACTAAATGATAGGACACTCAGAAGTGTAGAGGAGCAAAGGGACCTTGGAGTGCATATCCACAGATCTCTGAAGGTAGCAGGCCAGGTAGATAAGGTGGTTAAGAAGGCATACGGAATGCTTGCCTTTATTAGCCGAGGCATAGAATACAAGAGCAAGAAGGTTATGCTTGAACTGTATAAAACACTAGTTAGGCCACAGCTGGAGTGCTGCGTGCAGTTCTGGTCACCACATTGCAGGAGAGATGTGATTGCACGAGAGGGGGTACAGAGGAGACTTACGAGGATGTTACCTGGACTGGATAATTTTAGCTATGAGGAAAGATTGGATAGGCTGGGTTTGTTTTCTTTGGAACAGAGGAGGCTGAGGGAGACCTGTTTGAGGAGTATAAAATTATGAGGGCCCTGGATAGAGTGGATAGGAAGGACCTATTTTCCTTATCAGAGGGGTCAACAACCAGGGAGCATAGATTCAAAGTAATTGGTTAGAGGGGATCTGAGGGGAAATGTCTTCACCCAGAGGGTGGTGGGGGTCTAGAACTCACTGCCTGAAAGGATGGTAGAGTCAGAAACCCTCACCATATTTAAAAAGTACTTGGATGTACACTTGAAGTGCCGTAACCTACAGGGCTACGGACCAAGAGCTGGAAAGTGAGATTAGGCTGGATAGCTTTTGGTCGGCCGGTGCGGACACAATGGGCCGAAATAGCTCCTTCCATGCTGTAAATTTCTATGATTTCTCCTTGTTTACTCCATGATTTTGAACTCCTCCATTAAATCTCTCCGTAACCTTCTCTGCTCATTTAGTCTCAACGTAACTGAAGTCCCTGATCCCTGGTATCACTCTATCGATCTCCCCTGCAGCCTCTCTAAAGCCTTGGTATCCTTCCTAAAGTGTGGTGCCCAAAATTGGACACAGTGCTCCAGCTGGGGACTAACCAGTGAGCTTAGTTTTCAAACCTCAGATAGGTAAACTCAGCAGGCATCGACTCTAGGATCTTTCTCTCTGATTTCACGTTTCCTTCTGACCTGCAGGTACTCAGCAGGGGATGTGGCCATGATCGAACCTCGGAACTCACTGGACAGCGTCGAGCAGTTCTGTCAACTCCTTTGCCTCGACCCAAGCAAAAAGTTTCTGCTGAAGCCAAATGATTCAGGTTGGATATCTGCCCCACCAATTGTTGCTGCTATTGAATGCAAGTGTTAAACATGGCGTTTCTTCACCGAACCCAAGGTGAAGCATTTCAAATAAGAAACAGCTGTTTCTGAAAAATATACCAGGGCTCTGCTAACCAATCAAATCTATCAATATATTACAAGTCCTGCATATGGGATGCAATTCCTGTGCACATTCTCATTCCTTCCTGTGTCATCATTTTTCAGTAATATTTTTATGTCAACTTTTAGAATGTAATCCCAGGTCAACGTTTATAATGGGGTAACATTTGGCTGTAATACTGTAGTTCAGGGCTCCCTGTGCTAGGTAGCACTCTTGCACCCTTCCATTCACATTGCCCAGTTCCTCTCCCTCTGCTGACCATGGACCCATGGTTTGAAGTCAGGACGGTGAAAACATTGAATGTTCAAGAATTTTCCGCTGCTCCCATTGGCTCTAATCCCCTTGGTGCATGTTGCTGTTCATTCATTATTTGCATGGTGCCTGCTACTCTATTCATTAATTCATTCATTCGTACCTGCTGCTGAATTTATTCATTCAAATATATCCGCTGCTCTATCTATTCACTGCAGTCAGCTGTTATATTACTTCAGTGATACCCACTGCTGAATTAATCTATTCATTAGCATCCATTCGCTACTTAATTAATTAATTTATTCATCGCTATCCACTGCTCTATTAAATCATTAATGCACTATCTACATATAATATATTAAAGTTGTTGCGTATCGTGTATATTTCCTGTAAGGATCACACTCACTTCCTGCCACGCGCTCACTTTCTGCAACGCTTTCGCCATCGCTTGTTGCGAATACCCCTATTATTAAGCAGCAGATTCTCGGACTCACTGTAATCAGTGCCACAAAAGATTGGTTACTGATGCAGCAAAAGGTTTATGTATCATACATACTTCGTGTAACACTGTAACTGACTGTTATAAAGCCGGATATCCTTCCACTAACTGAGCAATGCCACGGGAGGTCTGTTGATTAAATGTTCCAGGTCAGAGGTCCTTCAGTATCTGGTGAAAAGGATGGTCCAGGAACTATCACGGTAGTATATTGGATTCCCTTCAGAGGGACTGGTAATGATAGTGGTAGCAGTAGAATGTTGGAATTAAGCCTTTTTTATTATTTGTACTCTGATGTGGGTGTTGCTGGCAAGGCTGGCATTTATTGCCCGTCCCTCGTTGCCCTTGAGAAGGTCGTGATGGGCCGCCGCCTTGAACTGCTGCATGGTGAAGGTACTCTCGCTGGAGGGAGTTCCAGGATTTTAACCCAGCGATGATGAAGGAACAGCGATATATTTTCAAGTCAGGATGGTTTGTGACTTGGAGAGAAACTCGGAGATGGTGGTGTTTCCACGACCTTTCTGTCCTTTTCCTTCTAGGTGGTGGAGATCACGGGTTTGTGAGGTGCTGCAAAGTAACTTTCGTGAATTGCTGTTGTGCATCCTGCAAATATTACACACTGCAGCCATGGTGTACCAGCGATGATGGGGGTAGTGATATTGAGTCTAGTAGCAAGGGTACATATCAAATGAGCCAGATAACATAACTACAGTATATCCTTTTGGTATTGGAACAGCTTTGTATTCAACCTAAATCTGGTACTGAAATGTAGTACAATCAGCTCGGTGCGCGAGAATGGTGTGCAGTGGCAGTGGTGCACATTAGGACACTGTGTATCCAGCTTGCTTGGCTTGGGTTTGCAGGCCTGTTATATTTTGCCCAACAATGTGATGATAGGCTTGATCTGTTTGCATTAAGTAGCTCCCTTGCATGCGCATAACAGTATCAGTAAGATTTCAGCCAAGGCAATACAACAAGTACCGGGACTGTGCTGAGCACATTCAGAGACGGCAGACTCTGCCTCACCGTGTCGATATGAGTGACTGTCATTCTCAAAGTTTATTTTCTTCTTCCCACTATTTATATTGATTATAACACCAGACTCTCCAACTTGTATCCACGCTGTCCTTTCCACTAACACTGGGGAATGAAGTGTATATCCCCTTGTTCTTCACTTTGTGATTGTAAACAGAATGTAGTCTGTGTCCTGCAGATACCTATGTGCACAGAGCCAGTGTATATTGGGCAGTTTAAGTAAACTCGCTCCCGCTTTCCCACACCCCACAGCATGCTTCCATAAAATTAGGTAAATCCAGCCTCAAATTCCTGAGCTGTCTGATGGGAGTAAGTGGTGGCCATTTGTATTTCATTGTCCTGCACTTACTGTTTCTCCCAAACTGCTGTTCACTGCTGGAATCAGTCGCTGGCCGTTGCATGTGCCGGGGTGTTATCTTGTCGAAATCTTAACTGTGTAAGAAGCACCAAAAGAGATCTAATCAGTGCGCAAGGTATAAGATATGAAGTGGGAACAGCTTCATTGTGATTTAGGATCGAACCCGCCAGATTCCTGCCTTTAGATTTCCCTTGTAGCTCATGTGCTGCCGTGCCTGATATGCCACACTCTCTCCCCCCTCAGTGACACCGCTTCCTGCGCGATTGCCACAGCCCTGTACACTTCAGTACCTGGTGGAGCGTTACCTGGACATTAACTCCGTCCCACGGCGTTCCTTCTTTGACCTCTTGTCATACTTCTCACCCGACGAGATGGAGCAGGAGAAGCTGAAAGAATTCAGCTCAGCCGAGGGCCAGGAGGAGTTGTACAGCTACTGTAACAGGCTTCGCAGGACCACCTTGGAGGTAGGCCGGGGGACAACAACAGCTTGTATTTACACAGCGCCTTTACTGTAGTAAAACATTCCAAGGTCTTCACCGGAGCGGTATCAAATAAAATGAATTTGAGCTACATAAGGAGATATTAGGGCAGGTGACCAAAGGCTTGGTTAGAAGTAGGTTTTAAGGAGCGTCTTAAAGGAGGAGGTAGATGTAGAGAGGCGGTGAGGTTTAGGGAGGGAATTCCACAGCTTAGGGCCCAGGCAGCTGAAGGCACATCCGCCAATGATGGAGCGAAGAAAATGGCGGATGAGCAAGAGACCAGAATTGGAGGAGCGCAGGGATCGCGAAGGGCTGGAGGAGGTTACAAGAGATAGGGAGCACTCTGAAGGTTAAGCCTTGAGAGACCTGCAGGGCCACCTGGTGAGCAGGCACTGGATGATGCGCTGCTCTTGCTGCATGAAGCCATTGCTTTGCAGCTGAGGGGGCATCATCCGTTCACGCGGGGGGGGGTGGGGCGGGGGGTGCTGGTTTGCAGTCATCCATCTAGGAGGATGGCGCTAGGGACAACCTGTTCTGAGGTTGGTGGGAGGAGGAGCGATGCCTTGGGAAGAAGAAGGAGCTCATAGAGGATGTCTATTCAAGAGCGAGGCAGCCAAGGTAATTCAGAGCCAAGGGATGGTGTGGGAGAAGGAGTGGGGTATTCCTGTCACCGCCAGTGGTTTTCTTGAAAACAAATGGCTGAAAGCAGCACCTAAGGATGGGCAAGAGAAGAAAGGTGAAGGTCATCCTTTGCAGAATGCACAGCATGGTGGAGACAAAAACACAACTCCGTTCCCTGGTGATAACATAATGCAAGGTTCCCAGTGGGTCCTGCTGTAACAGCAGCGCCGCTTCGGAACAAGGCAGTGTTTTCTGGGATGTACTTAGAAAAGTAGTGTTTTTTAACACAGTCGTACTTGTTTCTGGTCTCACTGGGTGTGTTGAGTTCTGAAATTCCTGTCTCCTTTCCTAGATTCTATTCGATTTCCCTTTAACCACTGCTGCCATTCCGCCCGACTATCTCTTCGACCTCATTCCCGAAATCCGACCCCGGGCGTTCTCCATTGCTTCTTCACAGCTGGTAAGGACCCCACTCCTTCACTGTTTTCATTTGGGACACTATTGGTCACTATGGGGCAATGTTTCCCCTAATTTTATTTTGGGTGCATGGCCCTTTTAGGGGCTGTGCTGCCCATTCACAATTTTGCACATGCGTGAAATTTAACATGGATGAAGCCGGTCCCGGGCTGTGCAGGGCGGACGGAGAGCTCCCTACGCAGGCTGCAGAATCTGATCCCAAGTATTAACAATGTTCATTTGATAGTTTGCTGATGTAATGCAGCAACATACTGCAGACTGAAAAACATGGCGTTGATGAACAGTGACAGCCCCGTTTGTACGAGGGATATTCTGCCGGCTCTGGATCCGTGTGCGAGATGCAGGCACAAAGGGACTGGGACCTTTGACCGATTGCCCTGCTACAGTGCTAGAATCACGGCTCGTGGCCGCCCAGGCTTCCATTTTGGGGGCTGGATGGAACTTCCCCTGCACCCTATTAGGAACCATACTTTCTGCAACCATCCAATGGTCGGTGGGAATCGATGTGAATGTAAGATTCTCCGTCTGCTTCCTGTTTCCCAGGCTCACTCCAGTCAGATTCAGATCCTGATGGCCGTCGTTCGGTACAAGACCAAGTTGAAGAAGCCTCGTTGTGGCCTGTGTTCCAGTTGGCTGGCATCCCAAAAGCCCCAGCAGAGTAAGTCTCGCCCATTGACCCCTCTTTGATCCACGGTCATCAGTTGCTGTTTGAAGGCTGACTCTTTCTCCACACTGCGGTGTGTGGAGGTTGATGGTCACGACCAGACGGAGAGAGAGCCAGAGACTGACAGCATGGGCGGCTGGCACCGGGACTGTATACGCACGTTTATTAGTTTGTTTTTTAAGGGTGTGTGTGTGTGTGTGTGTGTATATCCTGTGAGGTTTTGCACCTTTGTTGCTCCTCCATTATCCTCCTGTTGGAGTGGGTGGACTGGGTTACCGTGCTCTCAGTACATTGTGACCGATTGATTTTTCTCTCTGTCCTGCAAGGAGACACTAGAACTCTGCTCAGAACCCCTGCCTGCCCCGTGTGTTGTGGCTGAGTCAGCCACTTGGTGGAATGGAGGCTCAAACTCATTCTTGTTTTGCCTTTCTGTTTGCAGTGTTTCATACGGTTGACCACACCGCCTCCACTGGACTTCCCTCGCGTGATTCCGCTCCTTCCTATTGGGCTCAGTGGTACAAATCTCTCCCCTCTGAGTTGGAAGGCTGTGACTCAGGTGCCTGTATCCTGAACCCGCCCACCCCCACTGCCTCACTCAGCATTGGCCCAGTCCTCACTGATCCCTGTACCCCAACACCTGAAATCCTAGTCTATAAATCCCTCTTTGACCGCTCTCCTCCCCTCCGTATCTCTGCAATCTCCTCCAGCCCTATATCGCTCCCCCCCGCCCCCCCCCCCACCCCAGACGCTGTGTTGCGCTGCAGCCTTCTATGTCTCCCATTAGCTGCCTATTGGTGGTGGGGCTCTCAGTTGCCTTGGCTCCACTCTCACCAACTCCTTGCCAAAATTTCTCCCACTCTCATTCTCGCTCTTTCTCTTCACTTTTAAACCTCCTCAAAGCCCCTCTCTCTCTGACCATGCTCCCTGTTATCATCCTAGTCTCTCCCATCCTGGTTGGCTGTCCATTTCCTTACACTAGCCTGTGAAGAGTCAGGAACCTTTCTCTACGCTAAGGGCACTGTATCAATACCAGTTGTTGGTGACTGTCAGCTGGTCCAAGCCCGCTTCATTCTTCCAGTATCTGCTACTGAATAGTCAGTTAAAAATGGTGCTATCTACAGACATCTCAAACTCGTCCCTGGAAGGGGTGGGCTGTGAGCAGCCTTCATTGTCCACGATTTCACATCAGTGGTAGATCCACATAAGATAATCTGATTCTGGGTCATCTCTAACCAGAGGCTTAAAGAGCGAGCAAACTTGCATTTATATAGCACCTTTCATGTCCCTCGGACTTGTGAAGTGTAGTCACTGTTGTAAGGTTGTGAAATGCAGCAACCAATTTGTGCACAAACAAATGACCATGTTAATCTGTTTTTTAGTGATGTTGTTTAAGGGATAAATATTGGCCAGGACCCTGGGGGATAACTCCCCTGCTCTTCTTCAAAAATAGTGCCATGGGATCTTTTGCATCCAACTGGGAGAGCAGCTGGGGCCTTGATTTAACGCCGCATCAGAAAGATGGCACCTCTGACAGTGCAGTGCTCCCTCAGTACTGCACTGGACCGTCAGCCTGGATTATCTCCAACTCCTGGAGTGGGATTTGAACCAACAACCTACTGACTCAGAGGCGAGAGTGCTGGTACTGAGCCAAAGCTGACACAAAAGCATAAAACACAGCATCGAGGTAACTGAGAAACAGTGCAAACAAACACAATCTCCCTTCTGCATGGATTATGAAGGTTTCCTATTTTTAAGAGAGGGGGAAGAAATGCTGCCAACATTGCTAGTCTCACCTCTCGTGGATCAGCGATGGGAGGGCAGTCTGTGATCAGTATAGCTGCCTCTCAATGAGAATCCTGTCTCATAGACTCCAGCAGAGAGCAGGGTGGGTGAGGAATATAGGATGATTCAAGTGGTGCAGTTGTGTTCAGCTTCAAACCCTTTCTGTTGTTACGTGACAATATGGAGGAAATGTTTAGTCTGGTTCTAATGAACTCACAAAACGTCAGTTCAACATATTTATTCATCAAAAGTCCGTGCGAACTAAATTAAACACTTTATTAATGGCCAGTTAACAAGTGTCTATCAGACCTATTCTGATACAAGCCGGTGACTTCACACTCACACTTGGGGTGCTCGTCTAGGGTCAGCTCCTGTCTCCTGCTGTCCCGAAGTGACAGATAGCAAGCGCTTTGTTCCATCATTGTAGTCATTTCATTGCCATATATTGTAACTTTTACAGTTCATTTCAGTCATCACGTTTTAGCTTGTAACCCTTACGTCACTGAGTTTAACACGGCCATCTTCTAACCCTTAGGTCGTCGAACAGATTGCTGAATCCACATAGCCATAGGGGCCTCACCCTTGTCTAAAATGATCATCCTGTTAGATAGCGGTCAGCCACCTTCCATTGCACACACCTCTGCTGAAATACCTTGCTGCATAGCTGGTAAAGTAAGCTATTTAAAATGCTAACTTCTGCTTCCTGTATGGTTTGCTCACAGTGTTTTATCCTGAGTTTAAGGGCTTCAGAAAAGCTATGTGCTTTCTCAGGCTAACTATCTTTACCCATATTGCTACGTTTTATCCTACCCATAATTCTTGCATTATATTCTGCCTTGATTTCAGTGAAAAGCTGGAAAGGCGAATATATATTCTCCAGCAGATAACCTTTGTAAAGAGCGATTAGAGGTGGGAGATACCCATAATCTGATGGTATTAACAGACTGCAAGGCTTTAGGGGACAGCGTTTGCCTGATGAGATCTTGCGTTCCCTCTCTCTGTCACTGACTTCCTTTGGAAAGACCAATCGCTGTGACTAAATCTCCTTCCGTTCCACATGCAGGTGATGTGTATGTGCCACTGTGGGTGAAGAAAGGGGTGCTGCAATTTCCTACAGACACTGAAACCCCTGTTATAATGGTTGGACCCGGCACGGGAGTGGCGCCGTTCCGAGCAGAGATTCAGGAACGTGTTGCTGAGGGAAAGAAAGGTCAGAGGTTGTTGGCTCGAAGCATATTTTGTTGGTTTAGTGTCCAGGGTCAGTAGTTGTTCTGGGATCCAATATTCTAAATGTCTGCTTGTCTGACTTTTTACAGGAAAAGTAAAAAAGAATGTTCATCTCTATAGTGCCTTCACAACCTTAGGAAGCCCCAAAGCGCTTTACAGCCAATGAAGTATTTTTTGAAATGCAGTTACTGTTGTAGTTTAGGCAACAGGGCTGCCAATTTAGGCACAGCAAGCTTCCACAAAAATGACCAAATAATCTGAGTTTTTTTTAGTAATGTTGGTTTCGGGATAAATATTGGCCAGGATACTGGGGATAACTCCCCTACTCTTCGAATAGTGCCGTGGGATCTTTTACATCTACCTGAGCGAGCAGACGGGGCCTCATTTAACATCTGATCTGAAAGACGGCACCTCCGACAGTGCAGCATTCCCACAATACTGCACTGGAGTGTCAGCCTGGATCTTGTGCTCTGGGGTAGGTGCTTGAACCCACAACCTTCTGACTCAGAGGTGAGAGTGCTGCCCACAGCCCAGTCTCTGCTAGCATGGTAGCCAGAGCCGGTGGTATAACCAGGAAATTCCCACGTGCTCTGGGATGCTCTCTGTGTCTCAAGCACGCGTGCTCCTTCAATCTCTCCGAATCACTGAGCTAACACTAGGAGTGATGTTTGGTGCGATTAATATGCTGCTTTATTCCCCAATCACATCACTGAGTGCGCTGAAAGTGATGTGGTGACAATCAGTGCAATCTGCTCACGTGACGTGGTAAAAATAAACACACGTCCACTCACCCACTTCAAGACGTCCTTAGCCTCAGGACACCACTCCCCCTCTACGCTTGCGGCCGACACCTACCTGACTCACGTAGGGTGTCCGTGTTGACTCTTAAAAGGCCTCCCTTCATAGACTTGCAGAGATCAATAAAATGAGGCAAAAGCAATGTTCTTGTTGCCTCCTGAATGGCCAGACATTGCTAACAAATCTGGTCCGTGTAAAGCAATTGCCTTCCCACATCGCAGCTATCTCTCGCCTGCCTGTGGCTGACCAAACCCAGCATGGGGGCTGCCTGGGCAAACGACAGCTCCAAAACACATATTAAAATCACTGATGTCCAAGTCCTTTTTGTAGGGTGGGTGGGGGGAGAGAGGAAATAGCCACAGAATCCTGCATCGTGACAACTCTGCTTTCCACCATTAGACAGTTACCTGTTCTTTGGCTGCCGTGGGAAGTCGAAGGATTTCTTCTGCCGAGAGGAGTGGGAGGAGCTGAACCGGAAGGGCTTCCTGACCCTATTCACCGCCTTCTCCCGGGACCAGGTGAGGCTTGGCCACAGGGCCGGGAGGTGGAGGCTGGGCCTGGTGTGGAGATGGAGCAAACTACCACATTTTAAGTGTGAACTCCACCCATGACTTTCTTTCAGAAACCCTTTGTGGTTGGTATCTTCTGATTTCTGATCAGTGCTACTGCTTAGTATTTTATGAGCCATTTCCATACTTGTCGGTGAGTTTTTGGTGATAAATCTAGAACTGCCAAGATGCAGAACTCACCAAGGTTTATAAAAGGAGATTTAAAGGTAACCCAGGTAGCTGGGCGCTGGCTCTCGGGAAAGAAACAGAGAGGATACTGAATAAGAGAAGCGTCGAGAAACAGGGAGCGATGAGAAATCAATATGGATTTACAGATTGTAGGTCGTTCTTGATGAATTTACTGGAGTTCTTTCAGGATATAACCGAGTTTAAAAACCAGTTGAGGCCGTACCAAGGGCCACTCCTGAATGCGGCTGAACCTTTACATTTTGGTTTGTTGGGGGCTGCCCACCCTTCGGTGTCAAGGTAGTGGGTAGGGGGGGTTGACTCTCGGGCTTCCCTGGGAAATTCCTCCCATCACAACCTCCACAGGCTTCAGTTGAACTTCCACAGGTTAAGACCTGACATGAATCAGGTTGAGGCCTTGTGAAGGCTTCGTTAGAGAAGAGGTAAAGTAGGAAACACGGCAGATCCCACAAGCAAATAACCAGGTAAATAATTGTTTTAATAACTTTGGTTTAGGGATAAAAATTGACATGGACACCGAAGTTCCCTTCTTCGAAACAGTGGCCCTGTGATCCTCTACATCCACCTGAGAGGTTAATGTCTCATTCGAAAGACTGCACCGCTGACAGTGCAGTGCTCCCTCAGTACTGTACTGGAGTGTCAACCCTCTGACTTGGGGGGCAAGAGTGGGACCCACTCAGACAGAAAGAACCAAAAAAAAACACAGTAATGAGAATTACAGCCTTTGGGAGAAAAGGCAGGATTGTTCCTGTCTCGTGTTGGGTTTTGTTTCGGCTCTTCCCAATGGATTTCTGTTTCTCCTGTAAAGTAACAGCAGCTCTGTGTGGTTTCAATGCAGGAACATAAAATCTACGTCCAGCATCGGATAAAGGAGAATGGATCTCTCATCTGGGACCTGATACAGAAGAAAAAGGCCTATTTTTACATAGCAGGGTGAGTGGGTCAGTTATTATTGTTATTATATGATGATAGACTCTCAGCCCCAGGACAGCGGGGTGAGTGGTCGAGTGACACTGATATTAGTGATGGACTCTCAGTCCCAGAACTGCAGGGTGAGTGATTGCTCAGTGAATGGAGAGGTTACTCGGGCAGTGTGTAAAACGGGCTGCTGATTTGCTGTCGCTTGTTTGCACTCTCGCCCAAGATGATGGTTTTATACCCCAATGTGTGGATTTATGAGGAAAGGCTAAGTAGGTTGGGCCTCTACTCATTGGAATTCAGAAGAATGAGAGGTGATCTTATCGAAACGTATAAGATTATGAGGGGGCTTGACAAGGTGGATGCAGAGAGAATGTTTCCACTGATATGAGAGACTAGAACTCGGGAGCATAATCTTAGAATAAGGAGCCGCTCATTTAAAACTGAGATGAGGATAAATTTCTTCTCTGAGGGTTGTAAATCTGTGGAATTCGCTGCCTCGGAGAGTTGTGGAAGCTGGATCATTGAATAAATTTAAGACAGAGATAGACAGTTTCTTAACCGATAAGGGAATACGGGGTTATGGGGAGTGGCAGGGAAGTGGACCTGAGTCCATGATCAGATCAGCCATGATCGTATTAAATGGCGAAGCAGGCTCGAGGGGTCGTATGGCCTACTCCTGCTCCTATTTCTTATGTTCTCCACAGTGTTGCAGATCCATGCTGCAGTGCTTGAGACGGGTGAAAATAACTCATCCTCCAAATATCTCTGTTACTAAGTGTCTTAATTTGGATTGCAGTGGCACATTCTCGCTATCCAGCAGCTCAAGCCTTCACTTTCAGTTCTCACGGGGACAGAGCCAAACAGTCTGACTGTTTTCTGTGTTTTTCTAGGGCATCGTGATCACTCAGTGGCAACAGCTCATTGTTTGAGGTATGTTTGCTTTTCCGTGACTCTTTTCCCAATGTTATTCTGTTTGCTCTCTCCCACAGCAATGCCAAGATGATGCCAGCGCAGGTCACGGACTCCCTGAAGGCTATTTTCCAGTCAGAGGGAGGCCTCTCTGATCCCGAGTCCGAGCACCTTCTTGTGGAACTGGAACGATGCCGACGATTCCAGACAGAGACCTGGTCCTGAGCATCCCGGGAGACGTCGGTTACAGCCAGCAGCGCGTCACTTACACTGGGCTCAGAGCCCAGCCTGCACAGTCTGCCCACCTGGAGTGAGGTGTCAGTGAGTGCAGTCCAATTGCACAGCCCTCGACCCTGGGTTAGGACCCTAGCAAACCTTCACTCACCGCCCCTTTCATTCTGACACTCGGGTGCTGAAAGGAAAGTGATTGTATGTTGTTACGTAATTTATCATTCACAAAAGTGTCCTATCAAATCACTGGTTACCCAGAATCAACCGTGAGGACACTGAACGTTACAATTGAATTAAATAAAATGGATGAAAGTAGCACAGGGTTGGAGATCGGGTTCTGTTTCCCTTGCGTGCAATGTTGATGCTGAGCATGATGGCAGACTCCAAGGCCACAGCCGAGAGAAGCTCCATGTTACTGCTGATGGAGCCCAGAGTCCTCGGGGCGAGGGTGGAGGAGAAGGAGGCAGAGCGTGAAGCAGGAATGGGGTACTGAAGTTGCATGTTCAGCCATGAACTCATTGAATGGCGGTGCAGGCTAGAAGGGCCGAATGGCCTACTCCTGCACCGATTTTCTATGTTTCTATGTCTGGCTTTGTCATGCAACTGAGCTGCCAGATAAGGGGCCGATGAAACGCCAAAGCTGCAAATCTTCACTCGTTCCTGAGAGTGCACCCCCCCACCACCTTCAGCCTACCCCCAGAGTCGGAGTCACCTGGCTCTCCTCACCAGGGTCATCATCGTCATAGGTAGTCCCTCGAAATCGAGGAAGACTTGCTTCCACTCAAAGTGAATTCTCAGGTGGCTGTACAGTCCAATACGGGAATTACAGTCTTTGTAACAGATAGGGCAAACACTGGTTGAAGGAAAGGGTGGGTGGGGAGCCTGGTTTGCCGCACGCTCCTTCCACTGTCTGTACTTGGTTTCTGCATGCTCTCGGCGATAAGACGCTAGGTGCTCAGCACCCTCCCGAATGTTCTTCCTCCATTTAAGGCGGTCTTGGGCCAGGGATTCCCAGGTGCCGGTGGGGATGTTGCACTTTATCAAGGAAGCTTTGAGGGTGTCCTTGAAGCGTTTCCTCTGCCCACCTGGGGCTCGCTTGCCTTGTAGGAGTTCCGAGTAGAACGCTAGCTTTGGGAGTCTCATGTCGGGCATGCGAACAATGTGGCCCTCCCAATGGTCAGAGTGGTCAGTGCTTCAATGCTGGGGATGTTGATCTGAGTGAGAACACTGACGTTGGTGCGTCTATCCCCCCAGTGGATTAGGTCGTCCCATCTTCTGTCGTCGAACTACAGTACGCGGATGACGCGTCTGCGCACACTCAGAGGCCGAACTCCAAGCCATCGGCACTGGGTACCAGCACGGACACACACCTCCGGGGCCAGCGAGCGTCTCTACACCAGGTGAGCTCTCCAGCATCGCAATCCAGTATTGTGGAAACGGGGGAGACTGAGGAGGTGGGGGAATGTCACCTCTCCAGAGACCGACTCGAAGGGGGCCATGGACCCGTGAGCGAGCGGAGTGTGAGTTAACGGCTGCTGGTGGAGCACCAGAGGGGCATGATCAATGGAGTCCAGGAGAAATTTATTGCAATAAAAGGCAAGAACAAGCTAGCCAGTCATGACACACCATGGATGAATAAAGGAATAAGGGCTACATTGAAACTAAAGAAAAAGCCATTAAGTACATAGACAACAAAGGAGAGGATGACAAAAGGGAATACGAAAAGGTTATGAAAGAAGTCAATAAATAATTAAGAAGGCAAAGAGAAACTACAACATTAAATGATCAAGGAACTTAAAAATAAATAATAAGGTACAGACACATAACAAAAGAAAAATCAAGATAGTGATAGGGCCACTAAGCAGTACGATAAACTTACAAGTAATGACAGCGAAATAGAGGTACTATTAAATCATTACTTTGCCTTGGTATTTACCCGGGAGACTTAACATGATGGACATGACATTAGAAGAAGAGATCAAAAAAAATATGAAGACATTTAAGATAGAAAAGGGGGAGATAATAAACTAGATAGGATAAAACCCCCGGTCCTGCTGGATTACATCCACACATACTAAAAGAAGTTAGGGAAGAGATAACAGAGGCACTAGTACAAATATTATAAAAATTGATTAGAAAAGTGCCAGAGAACTGACAGACAGCTAATGTGATTCCTATATATGAAAGGGACATAGAACAGGTCCAGGAAACTATAGACCAATTAGCTGAATGCTGGTGGTAAGAAAGACAATGGAATCTTTACTCAAAGATGTAATAATAGAAAAACATCTAGAAACTGAATAATTTATAATAAAGAGCAGTCAGCACAGATTCAAAAAAGGAAGGTCATGCTTGACTAATCTTACTGAACCCTTTGAAGAAGTAACAGAAAGAGTAAGCAGGGTAAGGTAGTAGATGTCAAATATTTGGATTTTCAAAAGGCCTTCAATAAGGTAGCTCATAGTACTACAGTCAGAGCATGTGGAGTCAGGGGACAGGTAGCAGAATGGATAGCAAGCTGACTACAAAACAGAAAACAGAGTCGGGGCTAAAGGTTGTTACTCAGATTGGCAAATGGTATGAAGTGATGTTCCACAAGGATCGGTGCTCGAACCACTGTTGTTCACCGTTTATATAAATGATTTGGTCTTGGGAATTGGAAGTACAATTTCAAAATTTGCAGATGACACCAATTTGGGGGGTGTAGTTAATACAGAGGAGGTCTGCGACAAAATACAAGATGACATTAATATACTTGTAGAATGGGCGCGTAATTGGCAAATGAACATCAATGTAGATAAGTGTGAGGTAGTGCATTTTGGTAAGAAGAATAAGGAGGCCACATACTCCTTGGAAAATAAATGTCTAAATGGGGTAGAGGAGAAAAAAGGTCTGGGGTACAGATCCACATATGACTAAAAGTAGTGACGCATGTTAATAAGACCATAAAAAGCAAACAAAGCACTGATGTTCATTTCTAGAGGGATAGAATTGAAAAGCAGAGAAGTTATGGTAAACTTGTATAGAACCTTGATTCGATGACACTTGGGAGTACTATGAACAATTCTGGTCTCCATATTTTAAGAAGGACATAGAGGCATTGTTGAAGGTGTAAAAAAGATTTACTAGAATGATACCAGTACTGAGGTTATACCCATTAGGAAAGATTGAGCAGGCTGAGGCTCTTTCCTCAAGAAAAAGAGGTGACCTGATAGAGGTTTTCAAGATTATGAGAATGTTTGTTGGGGTAGAAGTACAGAAGATATTTCCACTTGCAAGTGAGACCAGAACTAGAGGCATAAATATAAGATAGGCACTAATTAATCCAATAGGGAATTTAGGAGAAATTGCTTTACCCAGAGAATGGTTAGAATCTGGAACTCGAGGAGTAGTTGAGATAAATACCATAGATGCATTCAAGGAGAAGCTCGGTCAGCACATGAGGGAGAAAGGAGTGAGTAGTAGGATATTGTGATGGGATTAGATGAAGAAGGGCAGGTGGAAGCTTGCGTTGAGCATAAACACCAGCACAGTCCTGTTGGGCCGAATTCTGTTGGGTTGTAAATACATTTTCGATAGGGATGGGCGAGGCCTAAAGTAGAAAAGTTACCCAGTCCAGATGGTTTGCATCCTAGGCTGTTGAAGGAAGTAAGGGTGGAAATCACAGAGGCTCTGGCCAAAATCTTCTAATCTTCCTTAGATATGGGAGTGGTGCCAGAGGATTGGAGGATTGCAAATGTTACACCCCTGTTCAAAAAAGGGGAGAGGGATAATCCTGACAAATACAGGCCTGTCAGCCTAATGTCGGTGGTCGGGAAATGTTTAGACACAATAATCCAGGAAAAAAAATAATTGGCACTTGCAAAAATATGGGTTAATAAGTGAAAGCCAACAGGGATTTTTTGAGTGACTTGATTGAGTTCTTTGAGGAAATAGCAGAGAGAGTTGACGAGGGTAGTGCAGTTGATGTTGTGTATATGGACTTTCAAATGCGGTTTGATAAAGTACCACATAATAGACTTGTTAGCAAAATTGAATCTCCATGGGATTAAAGGGGCAGTGGATATAAAATATGTTAGAGGATAGAAAGCCGAGAGTAGTGGTAAACAGTTCTTTTTCAGACTGGAAGGAAATATACAGTGGTGTTCCTCAGGGAGTTGGGACCACTGCTCTTTTTGATATATATTAATACAGGGCATAATTTCAAAGTTTGCAGATGAAACAAAACTCGGAAATTTAGCAAGCAGTGAGGAGGATAGCAACAAACTTCAAGAGGAAATAGACTGGTGAAATGGGCAGACCAGCATCGGGGGATAAAAGAGCTAGCTCGAGCAGTGCAAGCGGACCTGTGAAGAGAAAAAAATAGAATTATAGTGACGTCACAGGAAAGCAGGTAAACTTGGGCATTGGTTTAAAGTAAGAGCCATGATTACAGGTTAAAAACTATATATAGATAATTGAAATTTCAAAACTTGAAAACCTAATTAGTTAAATAAAATACATCAGAGATGGCAGGGCAGGTGATGTGTTATAGCTGTAGCATGTGGGAGCTGGTGGACACCAGTGTGATCCATGGCTGCTACATCTACAGTAAGTGATGGCTGCTCGAGGAACTTCGGCTCAGAGTTGATGAACTGGAGTCTGACCTTCAGACACTGCGATACATCAGGGTGGGGGAGAGTTACCTGGACACTGTGTTCCAGCAGGCAGTCACACCCCTTAGGTTAAATAATTCAAATTTGGTCTGGTTAGGGACAGAAGGGTGTGACTACGAGTGAGGCAGGTATGGGGATCCAGAAGGTAGCACTGGAGGAGCCTCAGTCCTTGCACTCGTCCAATAGGTACGAGGTTCTTGCAGCCTGTGTGGACGAGAGCAGAGACTACAGGGAGGATGAGCAAACTGATTACAGCACCGTGGGACAAGGGACCATTCAAGTTGGGGGTGTAAAAAGGAATGTAGTAGTGGTAGGAGATGGTATAGTTAGGGGGATAGATATTGTTCTCTGCAGCCTTGAGCATGAGTCCCGAAGGCTGTGTTGTCTGCCATGTTCCAAGGCTAAGGACATCTCCTCTGGGCTGCAGAGGAACTTGGAGTGGGAGGGGAAAGATCCAGTTGCCGTGGTCCACGTAGGTACGAATGGCATAAGTAAGATAAAGAAAGAGGTTCTGCTGAGGGAGTATGAGCAGCTAGGGGCTAAATTAAAAAGCAGAACCACAAAGGTAATAATCTCTGGATTACTACCTGAGCCATGAACAAATTTGCATAGGGTAAATAAGATGAGAGAGATGAACGTGTGGCTCAAAGATTGGTGTGGGAGAAATGGGTTTTGATTCATGGAGCACTGGCATCAGTACTGGGATAAGAGGGAGCTGTTCTGTTGGGACGGGCTTCACTTGAATCACGCTGTGTCCTGACGAATCGAATAACTAGGACTGTAGATAGGGCTTTAGTGGGGGAGAGGATTCAGGTGAGCGGAAATTGAGAAAGGAGAAGGCAATAGTGCAGTGTAGCGATAGGGGTAATGATAACCAGAGTGTGACAGAAAGGGACAAAGCGTATACACATAAGAGTGCATCAGAAAGTGGGATCACAGTAGGAAAAAATGGTAAAAAGACAAAATTAAAAGCTCTTTATCTGAATGCATGCAGCAATCATAACAAGATAGATGAATTGATGGCACAAATAGAAATAAATGGGTATGATCTATTAGCCATTACAGAGACGTGGTTGCAAGGTGACCAAGGCTGGGAACGGAATATTCAGGAGTATTTGACATTTCGGAAGGATAGGCAGAAAGGAAAAGGAGGTGGGTAGCTCTGTTAATAAAAGATGAGATCAGTGCAGTAGTGAGAAATTATATTGGCTCAGAAGATCAAGATATAGAATCAGTTTCGGTGGAGATAAGAAATAATAAGGGAAATAAGTCACATTAGGATTAGTCTATAGACCCCCTAACAGTAGCTACAGTATAGGACAGAGTATAAATCAAGAAATAATGGAGGCTTGTAAGAAAGGTACTGCAATAATCATGGCTATTTTAATCTTCATATAGATTGGACAAATCAAATTGGAAAGGTAGCCTCGAGAAAGAGTTCATAGTGTATTCAGGATCGTTTCTTAGAACAATACATTGTGGAACCAACCAGGGGGCAGGCTATTTTAGATCTGGTAATGTGTTATGAGATAGGATTAATTAATGATCTCATAGTAAAGGATCATTTAGGGAAGAGTGATCATAGCAAGTTAGAATTTCAAATTCAGTTTGAAGGTGAGAAACTTGGGTCTCAAACTAGTGTCCTACACTTAAATAAAGGCAATTACAAAGGTATGAAGGCAGAGTTGGCTAAATTGGACTGGGAAAATAGATTAAAGGGTAAGATGGTAGATAAGCAGTGGCAGACATTTAAGAATATATTTCATAACTCTCAGCAAAGGTATATCCCAGTGATAAAGAAAGACACTAAGAGAAGTGTGAACCATCTGTGGCTAACTAAGGATGTTAAGGATGGTATCAAATTGAAATCAAAGGCTTACAATGTTGTGAAGATAAATGGTAGGCCAGAGGATTGAGACATTTTTAGAAACCAGCAAAGGATGACTAGAAAAATAATAGAGAGAAAGTAGATTATGAGAGTAAACTGGCAAGAAATATAAAAACAGACAGTAAGAGCTTCTACAAGTATATAAAAAGGAAGAGAGTAGCTAAAGTAAACATTGGTCCCTTGGAGGATGAAACTGGGGAATTAGTAATGGGAAATGGAAATGGCAGAGACTTTGAACAAATATTTTGTCTCGGTCTTCATGGTGGAAGACACTAAAAGCATCCCAATAATATATAATCAAGGGGCTATTGGAAGGGAGAAACTTAGTAATTGTTTTATCACTAGAGAAAAAGTAATGCGCAAACTAATGGGACTAAAGGTGGACAAGTCCCCTGGACCTGATGGCCTGCATCCTAGGGTCTTAAAAGAAGTGGCTGCAGAGATAGTGGATACATTGGTTGTAATCTACCAAACTTCTCTGGATTCTGGAGAGGTCGCAGTGGATTGGAAAACCACAAATGTAATGGCCATTATTAAGGAAGTAGTAGCGAGACATTTAGAAAATCATAGTACAGTCAAGCAGAGTCAGCATGGTTTTATGAAAGGAAAATCATGTTTGACAAATTTGCTAGAGTTCTTTGAGGATGTAACAAGTAGGATAGATAAAGGGGAACCAGTAGATGTAGTATATTTGGATTTCCAAAAGGCATTCAATAAGGTGCCATATAAAATGTTACTACACAAGATAAGAACTCACGGGGTTGGGAGTAATATATTAGCATGGATAGAAGATTGGCTAACTAACAGAAAACAGAGAGTCAGGATAAATGGGTCATTTTCAGGTTGGCAAACTAACTAGAGTGCCACAGGGATCAGTGCTGGAGCCTCAATTATTTACAAGTTATATTAATAACTTGAATGAAGGGACCGAGTGTAATGTAGCCACATTTGCTGATGATACAAAGATAAGTGGGAAAGCAAGTTGTGAGGAGGACACAAAGAATCAAAGGGATATAGATAGGCTATGTGAGTGGGCAAACATTTGGGAGTATAATGTGGGAAAATGTGAGATTATCCACTTTTGTAGGATAAAAAAAACAAATTATTTAAATGGAAAGAGATTACAAAATGCTGTGGTACAGAGGGATCTGGGGATCCTTGTACATGAAACACAAAAAGTTAGCATGCAGGTATAGCAAGTAATTAGGGGATGGAGTATAAAAATAGCGAAGTCTTGCTACAACTGTACATGGTATTGGTGAGACCACACCTGGAGTAGTGCATACAGTTTGGTCTCCTTTAAGGAGGGATATACTTGCATTGGAGGCAATTCAGAGAAGGTTCACAAGGTTGATTCCTGAGATGAAGGGGTTATCTTATGAAGAAAGGTTGAGTAGGTTGGGCCTATACTCACGAGTTTAGAAGAATGAGAGGTGATCTTATTGAAATGTATAAGATTCTGAGGGGGCTTGACAGAGAGAATGTTTCCCCTCGTGGGAGAATCTAGAGCTAGTGGGCATAGTTTCAGAATCAGGGATTGCCCATTTAAAATCAATGAGGAGGAATTTCTTCTCAGAGGTCCATGCATCTTTGGAATTCTCTACCCCAGAGAGCTGTGGAGGCTGGGTCATTGAATATATTTAAGGTGGAAATAGACAGATTTTTGAACAATAAGGGAGTCAAGGGTTATGGGGAGCGGGCAGAGAAGTGAGGCCAAGATCAGATCCGCCATGATCTTATTGATTGGCGGAGCAGGCTTGAGGGGCCAAGTGGCCTATATCTGCTCCTATTTATTATGTTCTTATGTAAGCTGTGAGGAGGACACAAAGAGCCTGCAAAGGGAGATAGACAGGTTTAGGTAATAAGGTGGCTAATGGAGTATAATGTGGGGAATTGTGAGGTTATTCATTTTGGTAGGAAGAATAGAAAAAATAATTTTTAAAATGGTGACCAATTATTAAATGCTGGTATTCAGAGGGATTTTGGAATCCTCGATCAGAAAGTTAGCATGCAAGTATAGCAAGCAATTAGGAAAGCAAATGGCATATTGGCCTTTATTGCAGGGGGCTTTGAGTACAAGAGTAAGGAGGTCTTATTACAATTGTACAGGGCTTTAGTGAAACCAGACCTGGAGTACTGTGCACAGTTTTGGTCTCCTTATCTGAGGAGGGACATACTTGCAATGAAGGTTCACTAGATTGATCCCTGGGATAAGAGGGTTGTCCTATGAGGAGAGATTGAGTTTAGAGGTGATCTCATTGAAATATATAAGATTCTGAGGGGGGTTGCCAGGGTAGATGCTGAAAGAGAGGCCAAGATCAGATCCACCATGATCTTATTGATTCAGAGAGTTGTGAATTTGTGGAATTCTCTACCACAGAAAGTTGTGGAGGCTAGTTCGTTAGATATATTCAAAAGGGAGTTAGATGTGGTCCTTATGGCTAAAGGGATCAAGGGGTTTGGAGAGAAAGCAGGAATGGGGTACTAAAGTTGCATGATCAGCCATGATCATATTGAATGGTGGCACAGGCTTGAAAGGCCAAATGGCCCAGTCCTGCACCTATTTTCTATGTTTCTATGAAAGGTTGTTTTTCCGGCTGTAGAGTCGAGAACTGGAGGGCATAGTCTCAGGATAAGGGGTAGGCCATTTGAGACTGAGATGAGGACTAATTTCTTCATTCAGAGGGTTGTGAATTCTTTGGAATTCTCTACCCCAAAGGGATGTGGATGCTCAGTCATTGAATATATTCAAGGCTGCGATGAATAGATTTTTGGACTCTAGGGGAATCAAGGGATTATTGGGATCTGTGGGTGTTGAAGATAAGCCATGATCTTATTGAATGGGGGAGCAGGCTCAAAGGGCTGTTTGGCTGCTCCTGCTCCTAATTCTGATTTTCTTATGTTACTAAGGTGGAAGTCTTGGTGATGGTGATGGACTGTGATTTGCATCAATGTATAATATTGCATCAGGAAGGTTTACAATAGACAAGCCTGACTGACTGTTTCAACCAGAACTCTCATCACTCTGAAATCAACTCATGGACCGGGTAGAATTTATTCAACTCAGTGTTGGAATGAATGACTGACTGGTTCCCACTACCAGCTTCGTGCTCCTGGTTCGAGCTCCATCAAACGACACAGCTGTACAAGGTGGTCTGCAACCTCTGGGTGCCCATTACCACCAGTCACCAGTTCCGATCCATTGTTGGAGCCTAAACCAAAGGGTGAGCTTTTGGCCAGGGCTCTCCCTGACCCACCATTCAGGCTACAGAGTCTCATTCCCCAACCATCTTCCCCAGGAGAGTTTCTTTGGGTTCAGGGAGGGGCTGTAGTGTGGACCCTGTGGGTCACTGCCCATCCGCACTCACCCAACATGGCCCTGCACCGGGAGCCTCACCCATGCACCGCATCAGACCCCGCCCACAATCTCAGGCCCCGCCCACAATCCCTCGCCCGCCCATCCACACACACCGTCCAGGCCCCGCCCACCCACATACACTGCCCAGACCCCGCCCACTGCACAGGTCCCGTCCACGGCCTCACATGCATCGCATCAGACCCCGCCCACAATCCCTGGCCCGCCCACTGTCCAGGCCCCGCCCGCCCTCAGATCACGCCCTCTGCCGAGGACCTTCCCCCAGCGGCCCCGCCGTCACCAACCACTCCGTAGTGCGTGCTGGCCCTGCCCCCAGCTCGTGGTTCCCGCACCAGACTACGGTGATTGGCTGCGCTCTGAATGCGGGTTCCGGTCATTGTTCCGCTGAACCAATCACTCGCGCCTTCTCCCTCCCGCGCGCTGCCTCGCCCCCGGCATCTCCATTCACAAAACACAACATTGCGGCCCCGCCACTCACTACTTCCGGGTTACTGTGCTGCACTGCAGGGGGAAGCGGAGCCGAGGTAAGAGAGTGGCCGGAGGACAGGGACTATAACTAACTCGTGATCAAAACTGTAACTAATTACAGTAACCGATTCTGTAACTAACTAGTATACAACACAGTACCGGTCTCTGAGATTGAGCTGTTTGATAATTAGCTGAATGGTGCAGCCTGGTAAGTTCGATCAGTAAAGGGAATTACTCCTGACAAGAGTCTGAACAGCAGAGTGCTTTAATATTTGATTTCCTGGTCTGTCACGTCTGCGACTTTGATATGTCACACCTGCATCGAAACCAACACTTTTCAGGATGTGGCTTATGCTGACGAGGCACCCGATTCATTGCCCATCCCTGAGCTTGCGTCCTTTACAACTGAGTGGATTACTGGGCTGCTGGAGGTGGAATTGGGAGTGAAGCAGTGAGTGTGGGGCAGGCCAGGGAGAGCTGGCAGGTTCCCTACCCTCCGACACAGCAGTCAACCCGTTGGGCTTTTCCCACAATTTGGCAGTTTTTACACTGGTGCCAGTCCATAAATGACCAGAGTTTAGTTTCACAACTTTGCACGGTGGGATTTGAACCCACAGATTACAGAGCCACCGTGCTCCATGCCCATCGACACACAACTGTCCAAGGAGAAGTTGTCTCTGAGCCAGTCCTGTAAAGGACCCTGGCAGCAGGTCATTCACGCTCTCCTCTCAACCGCACCAAGCTCCTGATTCCCTGGAAATTCTTGAAGATTTTTGTGCAGTAAAGAAAACATTTGAAGTTCAGTTCTGACCCTCTGAAGTATTCAATGGTAGTCGAGATGGCAATGTCTGGCTAGGGGGAGGGGAATGGGAGTGGCACTGGAAGGTGGAGTGACAGCGGTACTGCTTAGTGGGCTGCTTTCTGCTCAGGCGATTAGAGACGAGAAGTCCTTCCCCCGATAGGTTCTGAGTTTTCTGGTCAAACCTTTAGCACAGTGCTCGGCCCGCCCTGAATCCCAGTCCTGCCAGTGTGCGTGCCGGGCTCTGTCTGCAGTTTTCTCTCTGTGTTTTACTGCGTTTGTAAGTTCCTACGTTTCTTCCCCAGTGTCAGGATGATGCAGACAGAATCGCTCTTACACAGCGGCTACTCGCACCCCCTGCTCCGTGCTTGGCAGACCTGCGCTACCACCTTCACCGCAAGCAACCTGATCTACCCCATCTTTGTAACGTAAGTGCGGGCGGGGGAAGCGACAAGGAATGTGACCCTGAGAGTTTTATATAAAACATGAGTACACCACTACACCCGTTCCATTGAGAATGGCAATGCTGCGATTGGTCGCGGAGTTGGTGGTAGTTCATGCCCAGGACAGGTGCAGGCTCAATGTTGGTGCTCTGTGACATTGACTGACTGACATTTACTGTCTGCCCTTTCAGTGATGATGCCAATGCCGTGGAACCCATTGCCAGCCTCCCGGGACAGGCCAGGTAGGAAAAACTTTTGTGTAGTGTCCCGCTGTGGGAGTGACTCCCTCATCCTCCTCTCTCCCTCTCTTTCTCCCTCACCTCCTCCCCTCTTTCTATCTCACTCACACTCCCTCACCCCCAGGAAGGATAGGCAGAGAGGAAAAGGAGGCGGGGTGGTGTTGCTGGTTAAAGAGGAAATTAATGCAATAGTAAGGAGGGATATTAGCCTGGATGATGCAGAATCGGTATGGGTGGAGCTGCGGAATACCAAAAGGCAGAAAACGCTAGTGGGAGTTGTGTACAGACCACCAAACAGTAGTAGTGAGGTTGGGGACAGCATCAAACAAGAAATAAGGGATGTGTGCAATAAAGGTACAGCAGTTATCATGGGCGACTTTAATCTACATATTGATTTGGCTAACCTAACTGGTAGCAATGCGGTGGAAGAGGATTTCCTCGCTCCCCTCTCTCTCTCTCGCTCGCGCGCGCGCCCCCTCTCTCTCTCTCGCGCACGCGCGCGCCCCCTCTCTCTCTCTCGCTCGCGCGCGCGCCCCCTCACTCGCTCGCGCGCGCGCCCCCTCTCTCTCGCTCGCGCGCCCTCTCTCTCTCGCTCGCGCGCGCCCCCTCTCTCTCTCGCCGCGCGCGCCCCCTCTCTCTCGCGCCCGCCCCCCCGCTCTCGCGCGCGCCCCCTCTCTCTCGCGCGCGCCCCCTCTCTCTCGCGCGCGCCCCCTCTCTCTCTCGCGCGCCCCTCTCTCTCTCGCGCGCCCCTCTCTCTCTCGCGCGCCCCCTCTCTCTCTCGCGCCGCCCCCCTCTCTCTCGCGCGCGCCCCCTCTCTCTCTCGCGCGCCCCCTCTCTCTCGCGCGCCCCCTCTCTCTCGCGCGCGCCCCCTCTCTCTCGCGCGCGCCCCTCTCTCTCGCGCGCGCCCCCTCTCTCTCGCGCGCGCCCCCTCTCTCTCGCGCGCGCCCCCTCTCTCTCTCGCGCGCGCCCCTCTCTCTCGCGCGCGCCCCCTCTCTCTCGCGCGCGCCCCCTCTCTCTCGCGCGCGCCCCCTCTCTCTCGCGCGCGCCCCCTCTCTCTCGCGCGCGCCCCCTCTCTCTCGCGCGCGCCCCCTCTCTCTCGCGCGCGCCCCCTCTCTCTCGCGCGCGCCCCCTCTCTCTCCGCGCGCCCCCTCTCTCTCGCGCGCGCCCCCTCTCTCTCGCGCGCGCCCCCTCTCTCTCGCGCGCGCCCCCTCTCTCTCGCGCGCGCCCCCTCTCTCTCGCGCGCGCCCCCTCTCTCTCGCGCGCGCCCCCTCTCTCTCGCGCGCGCCCCCTCTCTCTCGCGCGCGCCCCCTCTCTCTCGCGCGCGCCCCCTCTCTCTCGCGCGCGCCCCCTCTCTCTCGCGCGCGCCCCCTCTCTCTCGCGCGCGCCCCCTCTCTCTCGCGCGCGCCCCCTCTCTCTCGCGCGCGCCCCCTCTCTCTCGCGCGCGCCCCCTCTCTCTCGCGCGCGCCCCCTCTCTCTCGCGCGCGCCCCCTCTCTCTCGCGCGCGCCCCCTCTCTCTCGCGCGCGCCCCCCTCTCTCTCGCGCGCGCCCCCTCTCTCTCGCGCGCGCCCCCTCTCTCTCGCGCGCGCCCCTCTCTCTCGCGCGCGCCCCCTCTCTCTCGCGCGCGCCCCCTCTCTCTCGCGCGCGCCCCTCTCTCTCGCGCGCGCCCCCTCTCTCTCGCGCGCGCCCCTCTCTCTCGCGCGCGCCCCCTCTCTCTCGCGCGCGCCCCCTCTCTCTCGCGCGCGCCCCCTCTCTCTCGCGCGCGCCCCTCTCTCTCGCGCGCGCCCCCTCTCGCTCGCGCGCGCCCCCTCTCGCTCGCGCGCGCGCCCCCTCTCTCTCTCTCGCTCGCGCGCGCGCCCCCTCTCTCTCTCTCGCGCGCGCGCGCCCCCTCTCTCTCTCTCGCTCGCGCGCGCGCCCCCTCTCTCTCTCTCGCTCGCGCGCGCGCCCCCTCTCTCTTCTCGCTCGCGCGCGCGCGCCCCTCTCTCTCGCTCGCGCGCGCGCCCCCTCTCTCTCGCTCGCGCGCGCGCCCCCTCTCTCTCTCTCGCTCGCGCGCGCGCCCCCTCTCTCTCTCTCTCTCGCGCGCGCGCCCCCTCTCTCTCTCTCGCTCGCGCGCGCGCCCCCTCTCTCTCTCGCTCGCGCGCGCGCGCCCCCCTCTCTCTCGCTCGCGCGCGCGCGCCCCCTCTCTCTCGCTCGCGCGCGCGCGCCCCCTCTCTCTCGCTCGCGCGCGCGCGCCCCCTCTCTCTCGCTCGCGCGCGCGCGCCCCCTCTCTCTCGCTCGCGCGCGCGGCCCCCTCTCTCTCGCTCGCGCGCGCGCCCCCTCTCTCTCGCTCGCGCGCGCGCCCCCTCTCTCTCGCGCGCGCCCCCTCTCTCTCGCGCGCGCCCCCTCTCTCTCGCGCGCGCCCCCTCTCTCTCGCGCGCGCCCCCTCTCTCTCGCGCGCGCCCCCTCTCTCTCGCGCGCGCCCCCTCTCTCTCGCGCGCGCCCCCTCTCTCTCGCGCGCGCCCCCTCTCTCTCGCGCGCGCCCCCTCTCTCTCGCGCGCGCCCCCTCTCTCTCGCGCGCGCCCCCTCTCTCTCGCGCGCGCCCCCTCTCTCTCGCGCGCGCCCCTCTCTCTCGCGCGCGCCCCCTCTCTCTCGCGCGCGCCCCCTCTCTCTCGCGCGCCCCCTCTCTCTCGCGCGCGCCCCCTCTCTCTCGCGCGCGCCCCCTCTCTCTCGCGCGCGCCCCCTCTCTCTCGCGCGCGCCCCCTCTCTCTCGCGCGCGCCCCCTCTCTCTCCCGCGCGTGCCCCCTCTCTCTCGCGCGGCCCCTCTCTCTCGCGGCGCTGCC